>NW_009722499.1:0-13072 GCF_000703405.1 Apaloderma vittatum
CTTTCCCCTGTCTTCTAAACCAAGACAGGGAGCTTTTTCCATAAGAATTTTTTTCAGAAGTGAAGACAAAGTGAGCTCTCATGACAAGCTGAATGTTAGCTAGTTGTGCAACTGTTTCCTTAAATACAGGTCATTTCTGGGAACACCAGACTTCTACAGTTTCAAGCCAGGTACATGGCTCCTTCTGGAATAAAATAAAGCCTGCTGTCTTAAGTATTATCATACACCTGTAAACATGCAAGACACTTTTCAAAAAAAAAAAGAAGAAAAGAAAGTAATATGTCCCTTTGTCACATCATAAAGGACGTTATAAACAGCAAAGATAATATCAGGGCTGCCAGAAAGTCTCAAACAAGTGAAATTTCACTGTTTATGGGTTCTGGGTGATGATTACTGGGGCGGGTATTCTCAGGCATGTCTGCCAGTTGTTGCTTGAAGCCTGGGCACTTTTACTCATTCATTGACTAAACACAGCGTGAGTCATTAACCTTTATACTTAAACACATACACACACACACACGTATGTAAACCTTTATACTTAGACATATATGCAGGCATGTACGTACATATACAAGTACGTACACACACATGCATACCCTGAACATCTGGGCTTCTAAAAACTTTTAAGCCACAAACATTAATAATTAATTCACTCTGGCAGTTACCTGCACTGTTTCCTTCTAAGTCTTTCATAACTTCTCCTAAATACCTCCTCCTCACCTTTCTCGTCAATGGGAACTGTTCTGCAGGCACACCCACCTGCCGGCACACACACACGCTCACATACGCATACGCAAACACGCGCAGAGTAAACTCAAAATGGCAAATATGCCATTCAGGAAGGCTGTCATGGAAATAAATTTCCAGGGCACCAAGCAAGTCATTGTATACTGAAAAAACAAAAGAGTTGCGCTTTTGCGTCGGCTGCTGTGTCCTGGCTCTCTTTGCTCACTAAGGCAAACAAACACGCACAAAAGGTTAGTAAGTCAGAGAAGAAAGTGAAATAACCTGTGAAAGGTTTACCAGTTCAATTTTTTCATCAGAGAAAATAATTAAAAATGGTTTTAAAATATGGAAATACTTTTCCTGGGGATAAAATAAATAAATAGGCACCTGACCAGTTCTGATAAATGTCAGCTGAGGGCTTAGATCAAACATTAAACCTTCAAATGTCTTGTTTCGCCTAAGGTAATAATGCATATTCAGCACAGATTAGGAGCCACAGATTTAAAGGTATTTGAGTGCTTAACTCTCATGTTTTCACAGACTCAGACTTTTTTTAAAATTGTGTTCACTTGAAATCAAAAGTCTAAAAATAACTTAAAACCACTGTGTCTCTCCTGAAGGGTGTCTCCCTGCTAATTTTAACATAATTCCTTAAATGACTCCAGGATAATTGGTCTTCCTGCCAATATATACAGTTGGACTTGATGACTTTATAGGTATTTTCCAACTTTAATGTTCTATGATTCTATTCTATCTGGCATATTTGCACAATCAAGAGTCATAAAGTTCATGCCACATACATAGGAGATCCAAGGAGAAGGGGAACATGAGGGATGATCCTAGGAGGAAGGAGGTTGTTTTGAACAACAGTCTCATTGCTTCACCACAGGATGTGAAAGGGACCTGAAATGGCCAGTGAAGCTTCCTCCTCGCTCCAAGGTGTGGCTCTGACCTCAGCTCCTGCGTAACCTCAATCATTTTGTGTTGTTCTTACATGGGTGTCTTCTCCAAATGGCTTAGGAGCTGTTGGTCACCCGTGAGCAGAAGGTGAGAGAGGAACAAAAAAAAGAGAGTAAGCCTCTTTTAGCAGGCAGCTCATCCTAACTGTCTCCATTTAGTGCCTAGAGAGACTGGCCTTACGAGGCTGTGGTTAGCCTACATGAATAATTCCCCACCTTTTATTAGTTTGAATTTCTCATTCTTTTTTAAGAGGTAAATGTATTAAAAGGAAGAAGATGACAGCTGCATAGAGGAAAGCCACATTGTGCTTTAGTCTTTGCTACTGATGTTGTAGGTTTATACTTGACAGTTAATAATTGCTGTTGTTTATAGTTTCTTTGCAAAAGACAGAAGACAATTCTTTCCTGCCTCACAGGGGTGAGGTGGCTTCTAATGAATTTTTGCATTGCGTTTTCAACTGCTGGTTAAAATGACGTGTATAATGGGCAAAGATAGGACTTTGAGGCTTTTTTTTCTGGAATTGTAAATGTTCCTATGGACCATTGTTCAAAGAGCACCCTAGGGCTACAGTGGTGAATGACCAGACACAGAAGGTGCAGATGTGGATGGAAGGAAATCATCAGTTTTTCTTCTGCCAAAAGCGATGTTTCTTTTCATTCTCTTTTATGTGTCCAGGTGTTGTCGTTTATATCTTTCTTTAATGGATCACAATGGATGCACTGTTGTAGGTGCCAGTTTCTCCTACCAGGCTGGTTTTGATAGATGGAAGAAAACATAATTTCTTCTTACCCTGTCTAACATCTAGTCTGTGCATCACCATGGATTCACACCATACACCCACTCCCTCTTTCACTTGTTATGTTAGGTAACTACTTAAGTCTACTCTAAGCATTAGCTCAAAAGATCAGAGAGAACAGTGCTTATTTCTAAATAGGATTGAGGAATTTGACAGCCATTAAGAACATTTGTAGCTGTGCTTCTGTCCCTTCCTGACATCCAAATTTGTGCTTCCTCTGACTGCCTGGAGGAACAGGAAAGCCTCCATGGCACCCACCCAGTTCACATCTGGTCGGATAAGTCTCACTGCCTTCGCTGCATTGGCCAGAGCCAGGGACACAAAGACTGATAGGCAATTTCTGTAATTGCATGTTTCTGTGGAACTGTTAGGCAAAGAGTAGGATTCTTGCTGTTACAAATATAACAGGAGGAAGAAGGGTGCTGTCAAAATGATTTAAACACAACTCTGGTTTAATTAGCAAAGTGGGAATGCACTGCAACTATTCAAGTCTTTTTACTGACTATGCACTTTAAGTTCTGTGTTCTAAAACAGGAAAAGGCCCTTTCACTTGTGCAAATAAGCATATAGGTCCCAGCTGCAAAGAGCAGAGGCATGCTAGCTCTGCCAGACTGCTCAGAGACTGTATTTTACTCATCCTCACCTCCAGCCCACAAGAAGAGCAACAAAGATGTCTTGAGCAGGGAGCTTACTGCCTTTGGCCGTGCTTAGTCCTAGAGGCTTGACTGCAGAGGCAGAGAGCCTCTACAGGGAGTCTCCTTGCTAGGGAGCCCCTCAGGGAAGGTGGAGGTGTTAGTGGCTGTTGGGAAAAATATGGTCCTGGCATGGAAAAACTGGGTTATGTAATGTACCTGTGCAACCCTACATTTGCCTACAGCCTGCCACAGCTGTTCCTTGGGAGACAAGCTCTGCCCGTCATTGCCTTACATTTCATACTTCACCTTGTGCCTAGCTGAAGCTTTGAGTTTTTTTCTTAATTAGGAATAAAATAGTGGCAAGGACAGAGTGCAAACATCAAATGTTTATGTGGGATCTTCCCTAAAACTTGAGTGTATGGGAGTTGGGGGCGGGGGAGGCAGGGTAAGTTCCCCTCTAATTATTTGTTCTGATATGCTCTGACTTTATAACATGGACGGGGTGTTGTATGGCACTCTAGCAGGTAGTACCTAATTTAAGGATAGTAAGCATGCATTTTATTCCCCTTTGGCATCTGCCAGCCTTCATTGCTATCATTATTCAAAAAGCTGAATAGCAAAATGTATGAGATCTATAAAAAGCAGAAAAAATTGAGAATATTCATTGGAGGATTGATAGGGGGCTCAAGCTGGCAAGGAAAAGGGTCTGATGAAATGAAACTCTGGTCATGTGAGCAGTTCAGATTAAAATAAAATCAATCCTTACTTCTTTAGTTCACTACTTCACGGAGAGCAATTAAGGAGGTACAGTGTTCAAACATTCCTGAGCATCATCCATCACCTGGCTAATCTGCCTGCCAACCTGCCCAGACATACCTTTCCACTAGCTATTTCCTCTTTCTCTTCCTACCTGCCCTCTCTTCCGGATTAGATCCTTTATTTAGGGAAGTGAAGAGGGAAGGAGGAAGGGAGGAAGGAAGGAAGAAAATTTAATAAGAAAGTGAAAAAATAGTTTCTCGAAGAGAGTGTAGATGTGTTAATTTAAGGGTATTGTTGCTGATAACTTCTCACAGCTGTCATTTTTTATCATGACCATCACAAAGGTTAATCCTAATGTTTCCATTTGAAAAAACTTCTTCCTGAATTTCTATTTCAGAACATCCTGATCCATTCTAGGACTCACTTTTCAACTGTACACGAGGACAGGAAATTTTTTAGATCACTAACAGATCAGGAAAGGATGCTATCAGCAGCATTAGAAAACAACCCTGCAAATGTTAGGTGTGACTTTTCCTGAAGTATCTGGCTGCTGCCTGGAAAAGAATGATCCATTTTAACCTGAAAACTTTAAAAATCTTTCTGTTTTGCTTATGGCATTTGTTTTCCTCACCTTATCCTCAACCAGGTTATCTAAGACAATAAATAGGAAATGGTTATTACTCAACTACAAATTAAAAAATACTCTTGCATTTGAAGCATGTTGGGTATGATAAGGGGTCTGAAAAGGAATCAGAGGAGGATCAGATGCACAAATGGTTATGCCGGTATACTCCCACACCTCAGAGAAGCATCTATTTGTGTAGAATATCCCTTTATAGACCCGCTCACTTCCATTCCACAGACATATGATAATATCCTATGTTTTAACATAGGAAATAACACAAGTGAGTGTTACAAACAATAGGAGAAAGAGAAGGATGACAAGCATAATATTTCCAAGTGCATGACTTATTTAGATAAACTATAGAAATACAAATCAAATGAAGCTTAATTTCTTATTGACTTATTAATAACAGGAGTCTCCACTGAAGCTACTTGCTTCCCCCAAGGTTTTGGTAGGAGGTCCTAAGAAAAGAGCTCAGTGAGGAGCAGGTAGCAGGCAGCTTCATGAGCCGTATTGGGAATGTGTTCCTTACGTGTCCCTTTCCAAAAAAGAAAAATAAGGACACTGAAGACAAGTCTCACCAGCACAGCAGGGCACTGATAACACAGGGGTTTTAAAAATAGATTTACTTTGACTTCTCTCACCTGTGGCTCTGCCAATCAGCCAGGAAAATTTCCCTGTGTTCCGATTGGAGTCCCCAAGCCTTGTTTGCCACAGGGCATGTGTGGCTGGGCTCTGCTGGCAGCCTCCTGCAAGGCCTGAGGCTGTCAGAGGACTCTTCACCCCAGGTCATAATATTAACAGGGTGAAGGAGAGGCAATATGCAATATTACTTCTCATCTGCCCTTCTGAATTGGCATTTGCACTCCCTTATTTTGCAGAATATGACTTGGGCCTGGATAATGCTGCCTCACTCTAACCAAATATCTGAGTGTCCAGTTTCCCATCACCCCTTTGTAAGCCCAAAGATTCTTCTAGATTGTATAGAAATGGGATTTGGTGATTGATTTAGGATTACGTAGGTCTGACTGTGAGTACCTTTCACCAGGTATTTCAGGAGACGTTTGGTGCCTGATAGCCTGCAAAATCTCAGCAATGATACATCTTGAAACATTGGAGTATCTTGTTTCTGAAGAAATGCATCAAAATAACAAAATGAAAAAAAATCTCATATCGATTATTATCATGCAATAGGTGTGAAAAGGTATATAAAACTTTAATATTTCTGTCTAATGGTTGAAGCATAGAAAACTCTTAATTTATGCTCCTGCTAATCCCTCAGGTTGTGAAGAACAGCGTTCAATGTGATCACACAGCTGAACTTCAGGCAAATGCCTTGTGATGATTCATTGATGCTTATCCAACCAAAAGATACAAAGTAGTGAAGAGGAAATGCCAGACACTGAAATGGAAAGGTTTCATTTCATTACATTTCATTTCATTTTTTAAATAATTATAATTCTATGTGAAATATTTGCTTTTAAAACATATGTTATTATGTGTAAAATTTTTGCACATTATCTCCTAAAGAGAGAAAACAGAATTTATTTAAACCACAGCCTTTTGTTGACTTTGGTGGAATAAAAAGAATCCAGTTCATTTTTTTCCACTTTGTTTAGTTCCAAAAGTATCATTTAAGGAGAGAAATGAAAAAAAACCAAATAGATCCAATGGGATAATTTTACTGTCTCAGATTACTTAGGTTACTATCTTTTCAATACTATAGGACTTTTGGGAGGTATCTTCTTGGTTTGTATCATCCCAAATGAAAAAAAAAATAAAAAAGAAGGCCCTCTGCATATTACTAAGGACAATAAGGAGAAAGGTTTGCCCTCAGTGTTGGCCTTTTTGGACACAATAGGAGGCATCCAACTGCAAAGCAACATAGTAGGTTCAGGGGAGGCAGCCTACAAATCATGCCCCTATTACTGATCTGTAGATGCTTCCAAATTCCCACGTCCAGATACCAACTTATATAGTGGGGTGAGTCAGGTTCAAAAAAACCACACCATCCCTATACCTGAATTCCTCAGAAGAGCTCAACCTTGTCACTGTTTCTTTTTCCATCTTGCAATCTTTGTCTTGTCTAGCAAATTATCAGACACCTGCCCCTTCTCCTAGAAATTTCACAGAGAGTTGAGGAAATGACATCTTTCATAAAGCTGTGAGATGAACAGGATGAAAATTACTTGGATAGTTGAATAACACCATGCCAGTATCAGCAGGTTGCTAGCAATGTTGCTTGAAATTCAAGAGAAATGCAGTTTTTCTGAGAAAAATAGCAATCACTCTGTAGGGACAGAAGAATATCTGTGTACATTGCAGACAGTTTTAAACGTTTTATGGTTGGGAGTTCACCACAAAGTTGGCTACCTCTTTGAACCATAGCCCTGGGTCACAGTGCCACCAGGCCAGTACTGACCTAGAGACTCCACCCCTAAAGCCTGTAGAAGGCATGTGAGGACTCCTGCTCTGGCCTCTCTCTCAACAACCTGCAACACTCACCCTCTATCTAGGTGCATGCAAGCACGGGAAAAGATACAGTTTCATACTCACACCTCTAGTCTAGGAAGAGAAGGACTGTGTTACAGATGTATATTTAGAGCTGTGGTTTGGCATATTGCTGGTCTGAACACTTTTGAAAACTATTCTCCAAGGGTTATAAGCTGCTAGAGAATTACTCCATGTAACAACTGTCTACACCCAAAATCATTCATCCAATTCCACCCAGCAGAAGCATGTAGCTCCATCCAGACATTCAGGGAAGCTGGAAATGCAGCACACCATGGTGATTCATCTCTTTTAGCCTTCTGTGGACTGACACTTTTGCATGGTTCCTTTCCCTTCCTGTATGCACTAGATTATCATCTGAAGATATAGTGATGGCACCATGCATGGTAACAATATTCCTCCCATTCCTGCCCTTAGTCATGAGACCAAAAAGTAAATACTGAAATGTTTCCCTGTATTTACAACACAAGGATGCTACTGAGGTAGCAGATGACTAACACTCCTCTCTATCTTTTTTCCACATTTTCATACCAAAGAAGAAGCTGCATGGCTCTGCATGGTTCTGCATGCCTGTCTCCTTCCAGGACTTCCCATAGTCATGCCTGCCCATTCATAGACATCTATTACAACATCAAATGGTCAATGAACTTTTGGAGAAAACATGTTTCCAGGGACAAAGCATCCAGAGCAGAGAAGCAATTTTGTTCTATATTTGAATAGGCAGCCTGCAAACAGAGGAAAATCTGTGGGTCTTGTATTCCTGGAAGAAAAAATGGAGAGACAAAAGAGTTCTCCATAATATTTGCAGAAACACCATCACTTCTAATGGAAGTCCACAGCATGGTGTCTCACGACCTGGAGAGATAGGAAAGTGGACATATGTTGGCATCAGTAGCAACTTCAGGAGTTTAGTTACGGGAGAAGTGCCCAGTAGGGTTTTGCACAGCCCCTGTAACACACAGCTCCAGATCATTCCTCAGTCTGACAGGTGGTAGCAAGGCATCCAGCAGGCTTGTGACAAATCCTGAGCGGATGCCCCTACTGTAATCAAAAATTTCATGTCCTGCCTCTGAGAGTCAGAATGTCTTGGGTCAATACTCAATATTCCAGGCAGTGAAAGCAAAGTAAGGGATCATTGTGAGCATGGAGAAGCTTTCTGCTCCCACTGCCTTACAGCAACTCTCTGCTCTGCCCTTCCCCAAGTGCACTTGAGCACTTGAAGCTTCTTACTTCTCTGCTTTCCTCTCTTACAGAGGTCAACTGCCCACTGGAGTCAAGTGCTGGACATGGCATAAAGCTAATTAATCAGTACCTGGTGGGCTATCCAGACCTTGGGTTCACCTGCCTCTCAGAGGAATCTGTTTTCTCAAAGGTCTCAGGTGTTGCAGTTCTCCAAAAAGCTGTGCCCATGACAGCTTGAGAACATTGGGGAAGATGACCACAGGCAACAGAACAGAGCACTGCACCCTCAAAAGCACTGAGGGACTGAAAACGTGCTTTCTTCTCCAGCAGCCACTACATCTCTTTCCTATCTCTCCTTGCTCCTAAGCCGTCCTTAGCCATGTTGGCTTTCCCACCCTCTAGCACATCTTGTTTCAGATGCTCTTGATCAACTGAAGGAACAGATAGCATCCCAAGCACACGTCGTCCTGGGTGTTTTGCGTGCAGAGTGCAACAGGTTGAGCACAGATTTTCTGAGGAATCTGGTTCTCATCGTTTCAGTTCAAATGGTGTTCTCGCACAACCCTGCAGGACACAGTAGATATTTGTTAATTTGAAGGCCACTGGCACAAAGGCTGCTCTGCATGGCCCCCACGTAACAATGTGTGGGCCAAGTGCATGTGTCTTGCATGTACAGTAAGAAGCTCCCTGCAGTAAGGAAGCATTCCCATCCTGGTGGTGTACTCCTCAGCATAGACTCATGATCCAGTGATGCATGGATATGCAGCATTTTTACTGGGCCTGAGTATCCTGAATGTTCCTAGTTCAGCTTGAAATGATAGTGCCAGCACTCCACTGACTTCAGGCCAGATCTGCAGAAGGCACGAGAACTTGAGTCCTTTTGCTGAACTCTGTCAAGGTATTTTGGCCTGCCTAGGGTCTGAACAACACATGGTGGTAGCCCTTGCAGTTTAGGTGATTGTAGTTGCCATGCACTGGGAAGTAGATGAGAAAGAAGGACCTTGCCCCTCTTCCCCACAACACACATAGTTCTGTAACCTCTGGATTACAAAGATCTCAACAATTTTGCTGATGACACCTATTTGCACTATGTGTAGGAAGCAGCTCTGGAGCATGGTTTTGTAGAGCCTCACTTCACCCTGCCCATGGATGGAGCTGCGGGTGATGTCATGCAGAGACTGCAGGAGCAAGACCAGAACTTATACTTTCATATGTTTGGCCTTAGATAGGTAATAGCAGTGAGGAAACTGCTGTGAGCAGTGGCATGAATCTATATGAGGCACTTCTAGAGGAACCTAAGACTCATGAGAAAAAGGTCTGAGGCACAGATTTCCTTCAGAAATCTTCAAACAACATGTGCGATGGGGGCATTCAACCAGAAGAAATCATATCCCGGTTAAACTCCAAAATGCCTGTAAAGGATAATAAAATCAAAAAATAGTTTTGGTTGGACAAGACCTTAAAGACCATCGAGTCCAGCCATCCACCCAACCTTACCAAGGCAGCAACTAAACCTAAGATGCCTCTAAGCACAACATCTTTACCTCCAGGGATAGTGACTTAAATACCTCCCTGGGCAGTCTGTTCCAGTGCCTGACAACCCTTCAAGTGAAGAAATTCCTCCAAATATCCAATCTAAAACTCTCCTGGCACAACTTGAGGCCATTTCCTCCTGTCTCACCACTAGCTACTAGGGAGAAGAAACCAACCCCTACCTCACTACGACCTCTTTTCTGGTAGCTGTAGAGAATGATAAGGTCTCCCGTTGGCCTCCTTTTCTCCAGCTAAACAACCCCAGTTGCTTCAGCTGTTTCTCATTAAAATTTGTTCTTGAGTCCTTTCATCAGCTTTGGACATGCTTCAGCATCTCCGTGTCTTTCTCATTGTGAGGGTCCCAAAACTGAACAGAAGGTTCAAGGTTTGGTCTCACCAGTGCCAAGTACAGGGGTAAAGTATTTTCCATGATTCTGCTGGCCATACTATTTTGGATACAGGCCACAATGCCGTTGGCCTTCTTGGATACCTAAGCACACTCTTGGCTCATATTTAGCTGGCTGTCCACCAACAGCCCCAGGTCTTTCTCCACCAGGCAGCTTTCCAGCCACTCTTCCCCAAGTGTGCACATGGAGTTATTGTGACCCAAATGCAGGACCTGGCCCTTGGCCTTATTAAGCTCCTACAGCTGACCTCAGCCCATTGATCCAACCTATCCAGATCCTCTGTAGAGCCTGTCTACCCTTGAGCCGATCTACACTTCAACCCAATTTAGTGTTTTCTGCAGACTTACTGATAGTGCACTCAATCCCCATTGTCCAGGTCATTGATAAAGATATTAGACAGAACTGGCCCCAATCCTGAGCCCCGAGGAACGCCACTTGTGACCGGCTGCCAACTGGATTTAGTTGCACTCACCTCCACTCTTTGGGCCTGGCCATCCAGCCAGTGTTTCACCCAGCAAAGCATATGCTCATCCAAGCCATAAGCAGCCAATTTCTACAGGAGAATGCTGTGGGAAAGTGTCAGAGGCCTTATTAAAGTCCAGGTAGACAATGTCTACAGCCTTTCCCTCATCCACTAAGTGGGTCACCTTGTCATAGAAAGAGATCAGGTTAGTCACACAGTACCTGCTCTTCATGAACCCATGCTGACTGGGCCTGATCACCTAGTTGTCCTGTACATGCCATGTGGTGGCACTCAGGATGATTTACTCCATAAACTTCCCTAGCTCTGAGGTCAGACTAACAGATCCGTAGCTCCCAGGATCCTCCTTCTGGCCCTTTTTGTAGATAGGTGTCACATTTGCTAACCTCCAGTCAACTGGGACCTCTACGGTTAGACAGGACTACTAATAGATGATGGAGGGTGTCTTGGTGAGCACTTCTGCCAGTTCCTTCAGTACCCTTGGGTGGAACCCATCTGGCCCCATAGACTCGTATATATCTAAGGGGTATAGCATTCAGTAACCATCTCCTCTTAGATTATGGGGGCTTCATTGTGCTCCCCATTCCTATCTTCCCACTCAGTGGGCTGTACCCTGAGTACTACTGGTTTTACTACTGAACACTGAGGCAAAGAAGGCATTAAATACCTCAGTCTTTTCCTTATCCCTGATCACTATGTTTCCCCCTGCATCCAGTGAAGAGTAGAAATTCTCTTTAGTTCCCCTTTTGTTGTTAATGTATTTATAGAAACAGTTTTTGTTGTCTTTAGTAGTAGTAGCCAAATTAAGTTCTAGTTCGGCTTTAGCCCTCCTTATTTTCTCCCTGCACACCATGATGGCAAGGTCCTCCTGAGTGGCCTGCCCCTTCTTCCAAAGACTATAAACTCTCCTTTTGTTTCTGAGTTCCAGTCAAAGCTCTCTGTTCAACCAGGCAGGTCTTCTTACCTGCCAACTCATCTTTTGGCACACTGGGACAGCCTGCTCCTATGCCTTTAAGAATCCCTTCCTGAAGAGAGTCCAGCCTTCTTGGACTCCTTTGCCCTTCAGGACTGCCTCCCAAGGGACTCTGTCAACCAGCTTCCTAAAGAGGCCGAAGTCTACCTGAGAGAATTCCAAGGTGGCCATTCTGCCGAACCCCTCCTTACTTCCCCAAAAATCAAATACTCTATCATTTCACGACTGTTCTGCATGAGATAGCCCCCAGCCATCACATCCCCCATAAGAACTTCCTTGTTCACAAACATCAGTCCTAGTGAGGCTCACTTTTCTCTTCATTCCCTGCAACTGGGGGGATAGAAGAGAATGCATCTTGTGCTCACGATCCTTTCATCAGCTGTTCCAAGGCCTTGAGGTCTGTCTTCTTTGTCCTTGGACTTCTCGCAGTCCTTGGACTTTCTCTACCTCATCACTTCCTACTTGAAAAATAAATAGCAGGTAGTAATCTAAGGCCTGTACCAGGGTAGGAAACCTCCTCTTTGACCCACGTCCCAGGGAGGCAGCAGTCTTCACTAAAAAGTGGGTCCAGTTGACATATGGAGCCTTTTGCTCCCTTCTTAAGTGAGTCACCTACAAAAATGACCCATTTTTTTCCTTACAGAAATGTCTTTTATGAAGGGTGTAGTCCAACCTGATGGTGGGGACATCCTCAAGCTAGGTGAATTCTAATCCTTGTCATTGTTTGGAGCACCTTGCAGAGCATCGTACCGAATTTTGCAAGGGCACCTGGGAGAGTGAGGGGAATCACCAGGGAGGCACGCCTCCATGGCGGGCAGGAACTCGTTGCCGTTGCCAGGTCCTTTAAATCACCGTGTTCAGCCAGGCAGAGAGATGAACAGAAGTCCTCTGTATCTGGAGCTCTGACTCCCTGATGGGTTTGTTTCAGGGAGGGTAAGGTGCAACTCCACTGATATATCTCTCGCACTCCCCCATAGTCCTCAAGCTACTTGTCTCCTCCCAGACCTCTGTCACTAGGCTGACATTCTCTACCTGGGCACACCTCTCATAGCCATTCTCACTGCTGCCATCCAGTATCGCTACAGGAGCAGGGCACACCCTGCAGCCTGACAACTGGGCAGCAGCATGTTCTTTCTGGAGGTCCATCTGGGAAGCTAGCAGGTGCAGAGTATAGGGATGCTATGGCTTTCTGCTGGATGGAAATCATCTCTCCCTACCAGAGATTCTACACTCTTCCCACATGGTCTCCTGTGCAAACTGCCATGCAAAAAACTGGACCACATCCTGGCTGATGTGCCATGCTCTTGCTCCCTGGGGCTACTTCTATGGGAGAGGGGGTGGCCACCTCAGGTTCTGCTAGTAGTCCTCCTGAAAGCTGCACGTCCCTGTCAAAAGACAGCCTATTTCCCAGCTTCAAAAACCCGCAGAAAAACTCCTTAGCGGCCCTTTTCTCTGCAATATGCTTCTCCAGTGTGGAAATTCCT
>NW_009722500.1:0-32105 GCF_000703405.1 Apaloderma vittatum
ACTCTACACTTGCCCTTGTTGAACTTCATACAATTTCTCACCACCCAGCCCTCCAGTCTGTCTAGATCTCTCTGAATGGCAGTACAGCCTTCTGGTGTGTCAGCCACTCCTCCCAGTTTTGTGTCATCAGCAAACTTGCTGACAGCGCTCTCTAATCCCTCATCCAGGTTATTGATGAATATATTGAAAAGCACCGGTCCCAGCACTGACCCCTGAGGGACCCCACTAGATACATGCCACCAGCTGGACTCTGCCCCATTGACTACAACTCTCTGACTTCTTCCCTTCAACCAGTTAGCGACCCACCTCACTACTCAGTCATCCAGACCACACTTCCTCAGTTTACCTATGAGGATGCTGTGGTTAGGTACTTTTTTTCCACAGGATGCATCTGCTAGCTGATTTGTTTGTATTTCCTGTGGTTTTATATGTTATTACAAGTTATGTCAACCTGTAAGTGCCTTTGGTTTACATATGATGTGACCTATCTGCACTGGCAGCAGGGCCACAATGTAAAGAACAATACAGGGCCTAAATCACCCATTGACCACTGCTGAGAAAATTCATCTAATTTCTCTGCAGTGTCTCAGGGCTTCTCACTGCTGAGAGTCAGCATAGCAAACCTACACACTGAAAGCTGTTGTGCTGGGCTTTTATAGTGCTGCCTCTCTTTACTGACAACTCCCTTTTCTACATCTCGCTAGTATTACTCATTCTCACCAGTGTGTCACTACTACATTTCAAAATATACTTCCTATGTTTCTAAAGCAAAATTTATGTTCTATATACCTTATTCTTGATTTAGCTATTGGCCTTCTAAATTCTACAGAATTAAAATATAACAGCGTGCTAATTATAACAATTGAAATGCAACGTCCTGAGATCAGAAGAAAGATCTTATAAAAAGAACCCTGAGTGAAAATTTATTTACTAAAGGCAATTAAGTTGAAGGTGTGTTTTGACAAAAGAAACTGCAGACTGTGGATATATCCACATAATCAGTGCTCCTAAAGAACACGTCAATAATTGCTGTATAAAGTCAATATCACACAGAGCAATTCATTTCAATGAAAAAAAAAATTAGTGAAATTCTAAACTATACACTCAGATCCTTAAAAAAACCCTTCTACCATTGAAAAAAAAAAGGCAAACAACAAACCAAATCACAGAAAATAAAAAAAAATAGCATGGTGTCTTACCGAGCACTGTCACATTACGCAGGTACTTGTCCTTTGAAATATTAGCCCAGTGAAATTCACATCTTTTCTGCTCATTGGGCAAGTGTGGCCTTACTTCATCTATTTAAGGCTTATGACGCACTTTCTTCTACGTTCGATCAATTTTCTTTCATCAAAGAGACCAAGAGGTGAGAAAAGCACATAAGAAGCTTCTTCACAATCACTCTGATAGCAACAGTAGCCTTAAACCAGGCTGACATTCAGGCAAGTGGGAAAAATTATGATAAAGGTAATCCCTGAGATATGAACATGAATTAAAGAGGAGTGAGGGAGGAAAAGAGATTTTTTACATTCTTTTGTTCTTCTATACTTAAGAGATTCATTTTAGAAATAGCCTCCAAAGATTGTTTGCAAGAGCATTTACTGTAGGTTTTTAAGGATATTATAACTTACTGAATAGGTAAGGTAAAGTTCATGTCCTTTGAGCTCAAAGTCCTGCTTGCAGGAATCTTTCAAAAAAGTTAGTCTCAATTTCTACATGAACAGTTTGCAGTTGGTAGTTTTCTGACAGATGTAATCTGGAGAAAGTACTTCCCTGTCACTTTCTGTTTGCATGTGTTTAAGCCTTGTTGGTTTCAGGATGTTTAGAATGCCGTTAAAGTTTGCACAGTCTGAAACAGATGAAATTTTAAGTGTTTTGCTTGAACTCATTCCACACCCCTTACTGCCTGAAGGAGATTGCTCAAGTTCAAATTTATATTTTACTGTTAAAACAGTTTCTGCTCCTACTCTGCTTTCTCCCACATTGACTTAAAAGATAATTTTGATACAGAGATTTCATACACAATATAGTAAGACTTTCATCTTGGTTAGAAGTTGCATTTACTAATAATTATGCTCATTTTTTTTATATTCTCAGGGTTTTTATATGGTATGGGTTGTTATTTGGTTTTCAGTGCTTTGGTCTTGTGTGGCTGCAATGGAAACCCATGATTTGCACACTGAGTGTTAGCTTTTTAACAAAAAGCACAGGTGAAGAGCCTAATTGCTTCAGCAATGTAACTGAGTCTTTCTGATAGGCATGAATATCTCATAATATTATGGCTCATTGCAAATATGTAAGAGTTTTTCTTTGATTGCTTGTTTGTTTTTCCAGATCTTTTAATATGTAATGATGAGGAACAGGTTTTAAATATTTTTTATCCATGTCAAATGAATAAAAATCTAATTAGGAAATTGACTGAGGAAAATCCAGATTTCTGTATTACTAGATTTAAGCTTACACAGACATTGAGTCAGATGCTCAAACACTGAATGACAGAAACTAAGGTGCGACTATATTGCAACTTGCAAATTTATAATCATATTCATGTATTCAAGCATTCATGTGCTTTATGGAATGAGCATATACAATGAACATTGCTGAATAGCTAGTCTGAGCGTTTCTTGAGGTTCTTCTCCTCTCCTTCCAGCAAAATTTAAAGTCCACTACCCAAGTTCCCAATATTTCATTTTGTTGTTGTATGTAAACTCATCAGACTACTACCAAACCTCTTACTTCTTAGGACTACCCCTTTGCTGTTCAGCTGAAATGCACTATATGCTGCATAGAAAGACCTCCTCATGCTTGGACAACCTTAATTATTTTTTCTTGTATTTAGCAAGTTCAATTAATCATTATACAATTTAAAGAGCTGTTTGGGGTTTTTTTGCTTAATCTTTACCTAATAGATGAACTCCATCATTACTAAATTTATCCAGTCAAACACAGAGTATTTCCTTGCACACGTTTTTGGTACTCTCAGTCATGTTCACAATCTAGTACTGAGTGTTCGTCACACTCCGCTGATGAATCCTTGTCATCCAGCACAGTACCTACCTCTCTCAATGGTATCACTGACTAGATCAGATACTACAGCACCAATGTCACCCATCCAGAGCAATCCAGTAAACTTTTCTTTCCCACTTAATTCCATACCAATTAGCTTTCTGCAGTTTTTCTCATCCCATTGAAAATTTATGTCTGTTATAGGATTTCATGGCACTAAATGCTGAAGTTCATCCTGTCATCCCATGTGTAAGGAAGAAGAATGCTTTTTAATTTTTTTTTTATATTTATATCCATTTCTTCTTCCCAGGGTATCTCTGCTATCAGATTGAGAAAATCACCTCTAATTCACTTCCTAATTATGGTCTTTCATAAGGACCTCATTCCTCTTCAGAAATTTAGAGTCCAGCATGACCTGAAATTCCCACCAAAATCTGACCATTACTTCTATTATACAAACTACTATTACACTATTATGGTAACACTATTATACTGACCCAGGAGGAACCCCACATTTCCTTGTCCTCCTTCATAGCCGTGGTCACACTGGGATGACAAGGCATCCCTGTGCAACAGCTGTAGTCAGTAGTCTGCACAGACTGCCTTGGGTAGGTGAAACTTTCAGGCACATATCCCAGTAGCACTGTGGCTGGCAAAAAAGTTTCCTAAACACTTTTCACCTTGAAAATGAATCATTTAATTTGCAGCATGAAGGAGATGGGATTTATCCAGTGTTCACTGCAAACTTGTTCCTGCATATTTGGTTCTGTTTTTTGCTCCTCAAAATTGTCATCATCTTTCCCTGTTTTTCTTCCTCCTCCTCCAGAAGTGCTGTGCCTGCACTGAGCCCAGCCCTTCTCCCAGGATGCTAACTGGAGGTCTGACATCCAAACAGATTAAAACCCAGGACAGGGTTTGACTTGTAGAGGAAGCAGAGCAGCATCTAAGTGTTGCACTTCACCAGGAACCCAACTCCTCATTGCAACTGCAGCCAAATCAGTGAATGATGAGTAATAAACTTACGCAGCTGTGAATCAATGCTATCATTTACTGAGGAACTGTAGAAGTAAGAAATGGATGTGGGCAGTATCATTCTGAAAACCAGAGCCTTGTAAGTTTAAAACCTTGGCTACTTCTGCTCTCCACAGATACCTCTTCCTATAGTTTTTCCACGTCCCTTCCTTTGACTGCAAATCTCTAGTCATAATGTGACATCTGACCCCTTCATGTTGCTTTATACAGTTCTGTCACAAAGTCTGCCAAAAAAGACACCATTTGTGTATCTGGTTTTGATGGCAAATTATTAAGAGACTTTTGTCAACACTCCTTCCAGCACACTGTTTTTTTTGACTTACATTCTCCTGGCTGTTTCCCTTGCAAACCCTAGGCAACTGCCATTAACTCTGACTCTCCCACACATTTGGCTGTTCACTTTTTTTCCTGGTGGTTGTCATCCTGCCAGTCCCCAGGGAGAGCTCTGAAACTGAGCCCTATCTGCATTTTCTCAGCACCTTATTCCCCATTCAGTGTTTTGTCTTCCTATTTATTGTGTGGACTACTAGTGGGGGTAGAAAGGCACCATCTCACCCTGAGGGGGAACGGTTTGACTGCTTGACAAAGAGCCATCCCTGTGACACATTCAGCTGGTGACACACCAGGCAATTTTACGGTGCTGAATTCTACAGTTATTGTTAATGGAAACGACCACACCTAAAATGCCATCGGAAGCACATTCTTCAATACCCTGGTCAGCTGAATCTCAGTTGCTGGGCTGACCAAGTCAGAAAGATTTGTGAATCTTGCTCCCAAGGTCTTACAGCATCAAGTGAGACTAGTAATTCTGATGGTCTTGATCTCCATATTCCTCAAGGCACTTTGTGTCAGCTACTTTGATAGGGCTGACCCGGGAACTAACCCCAGAGAAATACTGTCACATACTAACAGTTTGCTTATTCTTATGCAAGTATCACTACAGAGGGTTACGTCTGTAAAGTCTCCTGAAGAAATATAGGAATAGCATTAGTAGCCATGCAGCAAACATATGGCGCCTCAGAGCAGCTGGGAAAACACTGTGCTCCAGCTTTCTTGACAGAAAGCACTTTTCCTCTGCCAACTGCATTTTGTAAAACAGTTCAAAGCCTCTTACCAGCTTTCAGGGAGCTGCTTGCCACAGGGAAATGCTTGTGAAAGGAGTGGGCAGGCAGGCACCCAAACAGCAGAAGTCATAAGATATTTAGCTACATCTCCCCATCTTCCAGATTCTTCACTGAGGGCTGGGAATAACTGCTGAAAGTTACTTAAGGTACTTGGATATATGCAAAAACCTACGGCAACAGGATGGCCAGATCACATCATCAGGTAAACTAAGCATCAGCCTTATAAACATGCATTCTCTAGGAATGGTATTGCTAAGTCAGTCTCTTTCTGCCATCCACCTCCCTTGACTATACTCCACTGAAATCCTTCTTGGCTCACCTTTCTTCTCCATAGTCAAACACCCTGTCAGTATCTGACTGAGGCTGTATTCACTCTGTTAATTTCAGGTCTAATGTTCAATTAAATGAACCCCCACTCTAGGTCTAAAAGGTCACTTCGTAGCACCTAAGAGCTCCCATTTCACTTCCTCCTCCAAGGGCAGCCACCCTACTTTCATTTTGCTATTAGGTTCTGTCAGATGCTGCAGTTGAACTTCAGGTAACGGCACTATATGTCCTATTTCTTGTCCTAGTTATTGTAATTTTCCTTCAGACTTAGAACACAGAACCTAGGACAGCCCAGGTTAGAAGAGACATTAAAATAACATCTGGTACCACAAGGAGAGCCTAGAAAGAAAGGAAGACTTTAAGAAAGAAAAAAGAATGTTATGAATAAAAAGTCTATCAGCAGAAACCATCATACAGAGAATAGGGAAAATCTGTATCATGGTCAAAATATCTTCCTAGGTTCACTCAGCATACAAATACCTCTCATGGGGCAGCCACATACCATTTTAATTTCCCAGGTCGGTATAACAGCATCATATTACAGCTGCTCCCTTAAAGAGTAAAAGAAATAGAAGAAATATAGGATTACTCACAGGAATCATATGTTTCTTATGTGTCCTTAGTTAGTATTTTCCCATCCAGTAAGGGGAACCATATTACATATTCTGAATCCTTGCTGAACATAAAGGAAAACTGTAAATCACAGTTTTCCCCTCCAAAAAATTAATATATCCCATGATAATATAGCCTCACTCTAAAGTGTTGCAGTGAGACCAGCACCTTTATTGAACATTCCTCTTCTCTCTCAAAATGCCAAAGAAAGGGAAAAAAAAAAAAAAAAAAGGAAAAGGTACTGCTGAGTCCTACATATCAATAGATAATAGGCTTCAAGGGATTCCGGCAGCAAACTCCTTAGAAAGTAAGACTTTCCTCCTTTCCCTCAAATAATAATGATTAAAAAAAAAAAAAAAGGATAAACTTGCAACAAAGTTATCCTTTCTTAAGCTGAGGAACTAATTTCAGCTGTGACTGCACCACATCAGTAGCCCTGAAACATGGTCCCAAATCTTATCGGGTTCTGTAGGTCAAGATCAGCATCTTAACCTCTATCTAAAATCTAATCGTCAGTCAGTGAAAGCAACACAGCATTATATGAAACAAACCTTAGAAACTGGCTTTCCACATTCTCGACTGGTTCTATTTCCCACAAAGTGCCAAGATGTTATCTAACGATTTTGTACAAAGAGAGAAAGGGCTACAAGTATATTCAACTGAATTCTTACAATGTGAAAGCAGCTATTTTCCCTTAATACCTCACAGATCATATAGTGTATATTAATACACTTATTCTGACGTAAGTTCAGTTCTTACATTTAAGAACTTTTGGTAAGGCAATCAAGTGGCATCCTTTCCTCCTAGAACAACAACTACTAGAAAGAAAAACAGACTAATGCAGCTCCTACATTTAATCAACTCAAGGTAATCTTTCTTTTCTGCTAAATGTTCATATGAACGGAAAAATTATATTTTAGTATGGAAACTTAGTTAACATAACACTAATCATATAAGAGAAGGAATGTCTCACTTTGCCTCAAGAAAACTAGCATGAACAAAAATGTGTATTTGTCCTTGAAATTAGATGATAGGACTGAAAAATAAAGTAACAGGAAGCCATCTTTATGACATGAATTTTAGAGAAAAAGTGCTCCACTCATTGTTCTGTTATCCTTTAACAGCCAATATACAGTCTCATAACTACAGTGTTGCAAGGACCAGCATTTTCTTAAATTCATTGCAGTAACTATGTTGAAAGATAATGCCATTGTTTCAAAGACAACAAAAATTATCCAGAAAATTATTTGGAAAAAGAACAATACCCAACTGAAATATCTGAGGGAACGAAAGTCAATAGAATGTAACTTACTGACATAATAATTGCCTGGAGCAAGCACTATTCTTCTAAAGCATCCCATACAATCTACAATAGCCACTTGAGGGCACCTCTTATTTTAAATTCCTCTTAAAGGACAACGGCTTTCAGAACAATTTAAGAGATGATGGTGCTGAAAACAGCCAAAGGATACTGAATCTTTCTGTCCCTATTCCTTTAACTCCTGAGAAGATTTCCTACGTTTTAAGCACTGGAAAGTCCAACCTCTTCTTTTCTAAACTTACTCATTGGGCAGGATAACATCACTACCAAAAGAAAAAATAAATAATTGAATTATTTTTATCCTACTGAAACTTCTATAAAGAGTTCGAAATTAAATATTGGACATGTGACTTTGGTTTTTAAACACTATCTCTTTCATGATCAAAAAATACTACTTCAGGATGTAGACACATTATGTGATAAATGTATATAGTCTTAGTTACACAAAGTTAAGAATGCCTTCTAAAACCAGAGCATCTATACAGTAACTTCAAAGACTACATTCTAAAATAACCCATTTAGCATCTGCATTTGTTTTCTTTGATTTAGTTTTCAAAATTAGCCCAAGGCCATTTTTCAAACAGTGGTTTGGCATATTCTTCACCTTACGTTCTTTAAATAAACAAACAGTTCCAATAGGATTTATCACAACATGGCTCCTTAGCAATAAAGTCTAGCAAGAGTATCAGAGGAAAAACACACTAGATTGACTTTTTCCATTATATAAATAGTGCTTATCAAAGGAGATTAAAACTGAAAGTACAAAATGCATGATATGTTTGTAAGATGTTAGATAACACTCCCAACGTAGAGATTACTAATCATTTCTCAAGATTATAAATTCAGTTATGGATTGTACCCAGGGCTGTTACTGAGCTAAATTAATATACCTTGACCTATTAAATTGGGGAAGATATTTCTTTCAATCTGTAAGCCCTCAGGTGGATATACTGAAATATTCAGATCTCCATGAATTACAATCTTTATTCATTATCTACTATATAACCAAAAAGCTATACAATTGCTTGAAACTGTTTCACATTAAACTCTACAAAAAACATTTCCAAGGAAAAGACAAGATTTGTCCCAACAAACTCATAATGCAGGCTTTTTGTTTCTACTCCCTACTTACACTTCTCTGATATATCCATATCTAAAGAAAGAAGCAAATGTTTCTTTCACTGTCTAATCTGAACTGAACCATTACGAAGCTTTTCTTAGCATCTTTCATTTGTTTCCACTAGTGCCTAGACAATTTGTATCAAATTAAATAATTTAAAGCACTATCTTCAGTCAAAACAAATTCAATAGCTCTTTTGTTACTCACCCTTTCTTTAGTTTGCACTGCAGACATTAATGAAAAGACATACAGTAGTTTTCATAGCAGAGAGATAACCATTATTTTTTTCTACCTTTTTTTTTAAATCTTGCATTTATGTTTGTCATTAATGCATAGCTCCTTTACTTAAATACACGCTATGTGTGACAATGTTTATACGGAATAAATGCTATCATCTCTTTCCATCAAGACTGCATCTCATGAATAAACCCAGTAAAGCAAAGCAATTTTCACACGTGATTATGACAATTTCCACTTCAAAATATTAAATGGCAAGGAAAGGGTAGACAGTATGCTCAAAGAAAGTTGTAAGTATGAGCAAGGATGGAAGATTAGAAAGGATAACTCTCCACATAATTTCTAGAATCAGTCATGTTCCAGCAGCTTTTTTACTGATACTTTTACTGAAGAAGAGTTTTAAATTATAATTACCCTTCCAGTGATTATTGTGAAGAACCTAATCAAGGTCAGTAGAATAGTAAATGTTTTACTTGAGAGATGTGATCTGATAGCTAGGAATAGTTTCTGATAATCCAAGAAGTCCCTCCAAGTCATTTGTTCCTAGAAACTACACCTTCAGAGTCAGTGAAAACCAGAGCTTTATTATGAGGCAACATGGAGATACTACGCTCCTTTCTCGGGTTTCCACAGGATGGATCTAGAGCAAGAGCTTGCAACTTAGTAGCTCTAAAAGTAGTATCATGTAAAGGGGTGATGTACATGGAATGACTAAATCTGCCTGCAACAAAATTAAGATTTAGTAATATAATAATATTTCACAAATACTATTTATGCCTCATGGACCAATATATCCTAAATACACGTTATTATAAATACTTTTCTTTTAGGGGCTGGGGTAGTTTTCCCTTAGAGTCCTTCCCCTCAGAGAAGACCAGTCCATCAGTTTTGGAAAGATGGGGAAAAAAAAGGAATTTCTGATAGAAATTGACTTGCAAGCTTTTCAGCTTGAGTTATTTCTATACTTAACAAGACTTCTCTTGAGTCTCCACTTTACTGCAGACCCACATATTGTAGAATGATTTTGGAACTTCAGCACATTACTATAGCTTTGCTAACACAAAACTGTATTAATAAGGCCCACTTTCTCCAGATTCCTGATGAGGTAGCACATATTAAGCTGTAGAGAATCATTTCGTGATTCTTGTTTCAGAAATATTCCATGAAGTATTCTGAACATAATGTCTGTGCTGAGTTAGCTTTCTCTTCTTATCAGTCACTTTTTCCCACAGCTCCCTTTACTGGACAATTCCTGTAGTTCAGACCAGAACTATGATGCAGAACTATGTTCAGCTCACCCAGATACAGACATTTCAATCCAAGAACCAACTAGCTGGCATTTATTATGTTGACTAGATCTCTTCTGACTACACTGGAAGCATAGATTTTCACCTTATCTAAATCTGGAGGGGAATCCCATACCCACTGTCTTTTCTTTAGCTGGTTCACAACAGTTTTTATACTGACAGCGGTAGGTATAAGGAGGGAAAGGGAACAGGTCTGGCAACCTCTTAGTCACCATGAAATCACTAGGCTTAGTCAATTTTTTTCCAAAAGCATATCTGTATATATTCCCTGTCATAACAACATACATTGCTGAGTCTGAAAAATCTAAAATATACTAAATATCAGGTGTCCCCAAAATTTGGCATTGCAATACAGTAAATTACTTGTATGTAAAAGAACCTGGTTCTATTAATTGATAGAGCCTATATACTTCTACATAAATACACCAACATATAATAGACAACTCTGGCCACAAAGTTTGAGTAAAATGGAAAAAAAATCTGTATTAAACTCTATACGCATATACATGATCAGCTCATGAATATTGTTCCAGTCATAGAATCATAGAATCATGGAATGGCCTAGGCTGGAAGGGACCTTAGAGATCATTTAATCCAACCTCTCTGTCATGGGCAGGGATGCTTCTCAATTAGATTGGGCATATCATACTCTACATCTAAAGGGGCTTAAGTAAGGTACACAATTGATACTGCACCTAGCATATGTTTTGTTCATGAGGTCAGAGTCCGTATCTGGAGAGACTGGCTGGAAGGTGTCAAGAGCTGGAAGTGATTTTAGCACTGTATCATCAGACAGAAGGTAATCATCTTTAGATGGTGACACATTGAAAGGTAGAATAAAATCAGACAGAAAGACCAGTCAACAAAGGTACTCCATCACTCACTACAAACCATGTCTTTACAGTGTTTTCCACTGACAACCTCCTGCCTAGCAGAGTTCACGTGTCTGACTTAAATAAACGGGTTCTTCTTGGATGTAATGAGCTACTTTCTGAATCTTAAGCCTTGCATGTAGGAAAAGGTAAGAAGGTAGTAGTCTTAGTTTGCTCTTACATTTAAGGACAAAAACTAAGGGAAGGTATTAAAGTAAAAATATGGAAGCTGTAGTAAAAATCTGTGAAGAATTACGTTTAAATCCCATTTCTGCTTAAACTGGGAAACAGACTTTACGTCACTAAGGAATTACTACATGGAATAATATCCTAATATGCAGACAGTCACTTAGGATAACACTGATTATGCTCAGTCACTTGCTCCATAGCACTTGCTTCTTTACCTATGCAAAAGGGGTATGAAACGTTCATTCTATATGAGCGCCTGAAGTACAACATGACAAAACTCATCATCTGCCTCTCACGAATGTTTGCGTCTGGGTGAGTCATGCTCTCCTCAAGGGGCGTGCAACAGGAACAAACTGAAACACAGGAGGTTCTCTCTGAACATCAGGAAACGCTTTTTTGCTGAGAGGATGACTAAGCCCTGGCACAGCTTGCCCAGAGAGGCTGCGGAGTCTCCATCCTTGGACATATATTCAAAAGCCATCTGGACACAGCTCCAGCTCAACCTGCTTGAGCAGGGTGGCTGGATCCAATGATCTCCAGAGGTCCCTTCCAAACTCAGCATTCTGTAGCCACAGAATTACTATCGAATTTTCCTCCTCTATACTTTAGGTGAAGTAGAATGTCTATCTGGGGAATTTTGACACTGGGCTTCAGTGGCAGGAACATAAGCTTCAAGATCTTTTGTTACTTCCAAACTATCACGTTACTTTCAAACTATCACACTAGTTCAATGTATTGAAAAATCTTAGAAATATGTAACGTTGCATTAAAGGGTTTAATGTGACTTATACAGCAAGTTCGTAATGGGTTTATCCCAAAATGACTGACGAAGAAATTAGAAATATTAGACTTCAGTCTTCAAAACCAAAGTACATATGAGGAAATATAAAAGGTCTGGATGGTAATAAGAGAAAAGGAAAGTTTACTTTCAAGGACTCTTCCTGAGATGTAAGACAAAAGACAATGACTATTAAACATGCTGCAATGATCAGAGAAACAATGCCCCCATTATATTTCTCTATGTTCTGATCTGCTCAGTCCAGAAGAGACTGGTGTTTGATGACAGCAGGAAGGGCTAGTGATGTGCTACTAGAGTAATTTCTCTAGTAGAAAATACCTTAAAGATATCATGGGGATTTAAAATGAATTTTCAGGCCAGACTATTGTAAGGAATGGAGACACTATTGCTTTGGTCATTCCCCAGGCAGTGAAAGGGCATGGCCCTTCTAGGGCTGAGAAAGGCTGCTGCAGATTTGATCGTGATCCTTCTTCCATTTAGCTTTTCACTGTCTCAGAAATCCTATCTCATACAAGTTAACTGGCAGAAACTAGAATTACCAAGGATTGAAGGCAATTGCCTGCTGTTGTTTTCTGCACCCTTTGCATTACAAGACACACAAATTATGTCTGAAACTTGAGGATACATGACATGAGTGCTGTAGAGTACCAATGTCATTGCTGCTCAATGTTATTTACTTGCTGAAGATTCTTTCTATTTCTTGCTTGCTCACTTTCCCTTCTTTCTTTGTCTCCTTTTACTTTTTTTTCATTCTTCCTTTCTCTTTGTACACCTTGATTATTTTTAAAATATGCAAAATCACTGCATTGAGCACTAGATGATGCACGAAAAAGAAATGGAAATATACTTGCCCTCTGTGTGGTTCTATGCAATCGCTGCTCTGATGCTAGGCACTGCTTCACATATATACCTGCAATATTAATCTCAGACTTATGTGGAATGAAAATAACTATTTTCTTGTCTCTCATGAGCAGCCAGTCTAAGCTCACTATGAAGGGTTCCAGGCAACACAGCAGTGTAAGACAAAACTGCCCTTTGCTTTTGTGGGAAGAAAGTACATAAATCCAAGGGATCCTTCTCACAAGTAAAGAAGGCACAGCTACGTTCCACTTCCTCATTAAACACTCTGAAAAGTATTTTTCATTCTTGTATTCTGCATTTTGTTGAATTTCTATCAAATACTAGAAATATCACATTTGCCTGCTTACAAGCTAAGCAGTGACAAAAATTGCTTGGCTAGTCTGCAAAAAGGGAGCTTCCACACATCCCTTTGTTGTTACATCCATCCATGGCTGACTGACCTGTCATAAACTTCTTTTCCAGAAATGCTATTAGTATACTAGAATTTACTAGTCTTGATTCTTACTGCAGCCAGTACATTATGACAGCTCTAATGGCTTCTATAAATCCTCTGACAGATGTAGAAATCTAGTTTTCTTCCTGTCTTCTCTAGTTTAGTCTAACGGAAGTTCTTATATTAAGAAAGATGAATTTAGTCCAGAATAGTAAGAAAAATGGGCAGATATTTAAAAGTTTATGTGTGACACAGCAAAAGATGCCCTATTGAATGGAAAATTGAAATTTTTATCTCTTGATTCAGACAATATCTTTTCAATTCATATGTGAGTACTTCTGCATTCACCAGTACACAGTCTACTTTTCAGAACACGCTCATTCTGTGCTATTTGCTTTAGCTTCAACCTGAAGTACAAAATAGCAGAGGTGTACATTTCTTTTTTGCTAGCTAGACCAACAGAGGCAGAATGCATTAGTAATCTGGTGATATTCCCATGCCAATTGGCAGGTCTGAAAGGCTTTTGATAAACTTTGGCAATGGCCTTCTGAAAGACGTGAATGAATAAACACAACCTTTAGAAGTATACACACTTGATAAATTAACAGTTAATTTGTACCAAGCACTTAGAGAAAGTGAATAATGCATATGTGAGGAAAAACAACACACTTTGTTTGTAAACATAGAGAAAGCACATAAATAACCTCTCTGGGGTGATATTTACATAGCTCTTGTGATTTGTGTCCATATAGTGAGACATGAAAGTGTTTTGTCATCTCTTTCAGGAAGAAGAAACAATAACCAGGTGATATATTTTTATCATAAGAGAAGTGGGCAAGGGAATGTTGGTTGGTTGGTTTTGTTTATTGTTATTGTTGTTTTCACCCAGAATTAC
This sequence comes from Apaloderma vittatum, assembly GCF_000703405.1. Lineage (NCBI taxonomy): Eukaryota > Metazoa > Chordata > Aves > Trogoniformes > Trogonidae > Apaloderma > Apaloderma vittatum. The sequence goes on from NW_009722500.1 coordinate 14,136, forward strand.
TTCTTAAAACAAATGCTGAAAATTCAGTACATTCATAAAGAATGTATCTGTGTAGCATAGCCTGTATTTCTTAAGCTCTTGCCAAGAATTTCTTTAAACATGTAATACAGCATCCATCTCTGGAATTGTAAGTACACTGGAAAATACTTTTGGGAGAAAAAGAAAACAATGGTCCATAAAGCTCTTCTTGCTTTGTGAAAATAAAAGCATCTGGTAGTATAATGAGTGTCTTGTTGACTCAGTACAGTTGATCATCTCTGTTCTCACAAGCACATGCACTCCAATCAATGGAAACTACAGCAGGAAATACCTGGGGACACAATGATAATTTGTCCACTCAAAATGTGTACTTTATTCAATAAAAGGTAATTGTTAAAAGAAAATATTAGAACACTAGCTAGCAAGTGTGTATAAAAGAAATTCAGGTTTTAGGTAATTTCAAAAGCTAGAATAATTAATATCTTCACAACTATTCCTATTGATAGAAAATTGAGAATATGTTTTAAAAATAAGCAAACAAATGAAAAAGTAAATGAATGAAGGACATAAATCAGATGAGTCATTCTTACTCCAAATCTTGTAATTCTGTAGAGAGATTTGTAGCTGTGGGATTGGATGAATATCCACATCACTTTAGACATAATTTACCTTCTTCTTCCTCTGATTTAGTATAACTACATAATAGGTGTTTGTATTTGTAATTTAAATATATCTCTATCCTGAAAAGTGATTATAATGGTATAATATCATTATCATTTTCTTACCAATTATTTCCAGGTCAAAAACTCTTGTATTTAAACTAGAAATATGGCTTTTTGCATTGCTAACCCTATGTATATGTTCCTGAAACTGAGTCAGACTGTTCCTCTCCTCCACATCTCCCTACTCTATTTTTTTCCTTTCCTTACTTGCCACATTCTGCAGGTTTTTAAAGAGTATCTTATTCAGAAGTTAATTTCAGTGGCTCAGAATAGAACTCTGTGGTTCTTTCCTGAACTATATTGAATCCATAGTGCCAGCAAAAATGAAAATTGTCAAAATTATCTTAGCAAAGTCAGCAGAGCTGACATACATAAACACAAAGGACAGGCCTGTTGCAGAAGGTTCACTTTTCATACAGCATATATCTAAGGAAGGTTAAAATATTTCCCTAGAAAATTGTCTCCTGTTCAGATAGAAGGAAAACATGGGCTCTCATACGATCTCAGGGGAAGAAAAAAAAAAAGAGTTTATTAGAAAAATTACTGTTGCTACTGTTGTAATCCACATCAATGCAATATTTGAAGCACCAGATGACTGACAGATCTAGGAAGTAAATGCATGTAGACAGAAGATTCTAAGCTTGCACAACAAAAATAGTTTGAGCAAACATTTAAGAGTAAGACAAAACTGATTTGGCTTTCCAGATTTCCAGATTTCTGGAAAAGCTACATACTACTAAAATTCCTCAAGTATCTAAACAGTCCTTCCTTACAGCAGGAGATCCAAGCAAGAGCAGTCAATAAGCAACAAGGATCAGTTTGATACATTTCTAAGAATGAGCTTGGCTTACTAATAAAAAAAAATAATTATTTTCTGATCCTCTAACTTATCAGTATAAGAACAGGAAATGTTGCTACTTGGAACAAAATATACAAAGGAGCAACGAGTTAAACTAAGAGAAGGTAGATTTAGATGAGACATTAGGGAGAAATTCCTTACTGCAAGGGTGGTGAGACGCTGGAACAGGTTGGCCAGAGCAGTTGTGGGTCTCCTCGCCCTGGAAGTGTCCAAGGCCAGGCTGGATGGGCTTTTGAGCAATCTGGTCTAGCAGGAGGTGTCCCTGCCCATGGCAGGAGGATTGGAACTAGGTGATCACTTCCAACCTAAACCATTCTACAATTCTATTATAAATTGGGGTTTATCAGGATCCTACCTTTTCTCAAAATGCCTCTGCAAACACTATGTGTACACAACAATTTTTATATGCTTTCAATTTTACCATTTACTTATACCCACATTTTCCTTCACATATATGCTAATGTTGACTCAGAACATAAAGAAAGTTAAGCATACACTTTGCCAGATCCTAGCTGCAACGTTTTTTGACGACTACAAGAAAATAAGCCTTTCTTGTAGAGAAACTCTTTGATCCATAGAGGTCAAAAAAGTTCTAAAAGTGAAGTTCTTACCTACATTTATAGTAACACAGTTTCATTTTTATAGGTTCAAGCCCTAATGGCTGTGACGATGACAACTGTGACAGCAGAAAAAGATCCTCTAAGAGGTTCACCAAGCTATGGAGATTCCATCCTTGGAGAGCTGCCTTTTGGTAGAGAAGTATGTGGTCCACTGGCTCTTCTGCACACACAACACAGGTCTGATACACTTATGGAGCCTTATTCTTTAATGCAAGATACAGAAATTACACTGAAAGCCTGATGTCCCTGGACTATTGTATTTGCTCTGTGTAAAACGATAGCAAGCAAGGCATTTTAAATGTGTTGCAACCAACATTAGCCACAGTATGGCAGGCAGGAAAATGTTAACAAATGCTGAAATGGAAGTTTTATCTGATGGATGATAGTCCAATATTTGTAACTGACATGTTCTGGTATGGAAAGATACGTATTTTTAGTAAGGGCAATAATTAGAAAGCGTAAAATAAACAAAAAGCTCTGTAATCCAGAGCAGACTGGAGAATTCACCTTCCTGCCTTTCTAAAATTCCTCAATGCCGGAGAAAAGCATTTTACTGGTGTGTGGAACAAGTCCCTGCTATTATTAGCACTGTTTCTAAGAAATTAATACCTATCAGTACCTAGGAGTGCCAGCTGCATATTTTTGGCATTTTCTAGGGAGACATGACAGATCTTCTTTGCCTCCAGAAATCTATTCAAAATATACATGGTGGTCAAAGAACAGAAGTCCTGATAAACTGTATGTCATATGTTCCAGCTAAAGTACTGCTCTAGAGTGCAGGCCATTAACAAAAGACATATTTCCCTCTTTCCAGATCTAAGTATTAACAATTTCATGATACTTCGGCTTGGCGTGTATGATTGATTTGCTTTATATGCTTACAGCAAGACATATGATAGACTCTAGCCTGTAGTCTTTCACACCAAATGCTCTGAAAACATTAACATAAATATCCAGGTGTAGGAATACTAAAGAGATTTCTCTTATAATCAATAAATGTTTAGGAAAATTTTATGAGATAGCATGCTTTCAATACTATTTGTAAAGTATCTTTCAAAAATTACATAATTTCATGCCTTTTTAAAAAGGTAAGGCTGAAGCCCCACGTTGTCCATGAAACACTGTATATGTTTCAAATCAGTTGCTAAATACTGATCACATTTTATATGAACTTGTATTTAAGATATGCATATTCCTGGACAGGAAATACTACTAAGCAGCAGTGCAATAAAGTTGGAACCAACGAAGCACCATGAATCATTATTATCTTAGTGTATATTGCTATAATTTCTCTAATATAACATACATATCTTGAGCCATTCTGGTTTTTTGCTATAAATTTTCATTGGTAACTCAGCTTTAAACATATGCTCTAGAATAAAAATACTACAGAGTCCATTGTTAAGAACTCTTGCATTTTCCTTGTTTAAAATTTTGAATGAGCTTATTTGAATGTTTGAGCATTTCACAGAATCACAGAATCACAGAATCATTCAGGTTGGAAAAGACCATTGGGATCATCGAGTCCAACCATTAACCCTACTTGCAAGTTCACCCCTAGACCGTATCACGCAACACCACATCCAAGTGATGCTTAAACACATCCAGGGATGGCGACTCAACCATCTCCCTGGGCAGCCTGTTCCAATATCCCACAACTCTTTCCGTGAAGAACTTCCACCTAGTGTCTAGTCTAAATCTACCTTGTTTAATCTTGAAGCCATTCCCTCTAGTTCTGTCACTAATTACCTGAGAAAAGAGATCAGCACCAACCTCTCCACAATGTCCTTTGAGGGAGTTGTAGAGAGTGATGAGGTCTCCCCTCAGCCTCCTCTTCCTCAAACTAAACAGACCCAACTCCTTCAAACGACCTCATACGATCTATTCTCCAGTCCCTTGACCAGCTTCGTTGCCCTCCTCTGCACCCGCTCCAGCACCTCAATATCTCTCTTGTACTGAGGTGCCCAGAACTGGACACAGTACTCGAGTTGAGGCCTCACCAGTGCTGTGTACAGGGGGACAATGACCTCCCTACTCCTGCTGGTCACACTGTTTCTAATACAGGTCAGGATGCAGTTGGCCTTCTTTGCCACCTGGGCACACTGTCAATTAAAACTGTTGGTTTTTTGAAATGATAACTGTTCCTACTTTTAAAAAATAGCGATATCAAAACAATAGTATAAAAACATGCATAAGAACATCCTCTTTCTTCAAATAGTACTATTTGCACTGTTAGTGCATACAGCAATCCCCCACCATGATAGAGAGCCTCTATACAGTTTGTCCTCCTCCTCACATAGCTTTCACCCTGAGCATTACCAATTTAGGCCTAAAGGAAGAAACCTAACTTCAGTGAATTTCAATTAACCTATTTTGGGAAACGAGTCTACAATAAAAAACACAAAAAAGCTGTAGAGCTCTTTGCCATACTGCTTCTCTAATGTTTGCAGCCCAGTTAAACTCTTGGGAAAAAGGCACAGCTATCTTTCTGTTTCTCACTTGTATTTTTTCTTTTCCAATCGATACAAGCTAAGCATAAGTCACTGAATACAAAACCTGAACATTGTACTCTTGCTGATTTGTACTGCATGAAAATAAAAGGGAGTTTCTCATTTACTGAATGTCATCAATTATCCAGTACCTTCAGCTACACAGGTAACTGTTAAAAGCACTTAGACTGAAGGCACTGCATCGGTGAGTCATGCCATTAAATCTCTTTCTGAAAGCCTTAGCTGTTTGTGAAGATACCAAGCCTTGGCCTTGTAACCACTTATCCACACGAATAACCTCAGTTACATGAGAGAACCTGATGAACTTGGCGATGTCATTAAAAACTCATAAAACCAGCTCTGAGCCAACATGTGAAAGTCAAGCTGATATTCATATGTTAATAGTGACAATCCTCGCTGTCTGTCAAAGGTATCAAATGAAAAGATGAACATATTTACCCATTCTATAAATAGATGACATGTAGCAGTCTTCTGCTTTAATTAAAACACTTTTATCTTTTTCAAAAACCATCTGCCATACTAAGAGCAAGCTCTTCCTACCATGTTTCACTGACTCACTATCTCTCTAAAAAGAGGTAAGTCTACAACTGCAAGTATCCCTAAAGATTTTAGTAACAGGATACGGAAGCAAAAAGAAACTTTCTACAGCAGTAAGTAGATACAAAGTGTTAGCATTATTTAAATAAAGGTGTCTTGCTCATGTCTTTGAGGTCATATATCAAAGTAGACTTTCTTAAAGAGCCAGAGGCAAAATAATGGCATTTGCCCTATCTGTAAAGCTAAGACGGGCTATATACAGTTGTGAAACTTTCAAGGTTTCCTAGTTCCTAATCAGAATTCCCTTTCACCACTGTGAAAAACAGTGATATACTCAGACATCATAAATGAGCACAAGAAGCAACCCCAGGCACACTTTCCCATCTACACCACTTCAGCTGCGCTTTGCATGAAGGGAGATTGTGCTATAAAGGGTATAATCTCACATTATCGCTTTGTGTAGAATTGACTAATCACACACTATGGATTAAACTTTAATATTAGATGATCTCCTTACTATCTGAACCATTAAAGAAAAACTAAGGTTAAATTAAAAAAAAAAAAAGTCTTAAAAAAATTGATCATAGTCAAATGCAGATTGAAAAAAATATTGGCACATACAAATATGTGAAGCCATGGCCTGTGAACCCCTGAGCCAGAAAAGCATTAATTTCCTCCATTTTCCAACAGTTAATCTTCTAATTCATACTCTTCCTACTGAAAAAAACCATTTCTTTTCTTCTTTTGTTTGGGCCTACTAACTAAAACTTATTTTCAATCCTAATTAATTTTAAGTTGAATTATATTTTCTTTCTCAATCATGTTACTTTATATCAAATAATTCAATGCACAGGAAAAAAAAAAGTCATAGCATATTAAATCAGAAAAATTGTCACTTTTTGAGGTCTGGAAACTTGAAGTGAAATCTGTAGTTCTGCAAAATATAAGTCTCTATTAATTTCACATTTCAGCAAGGATGATTTCTTTTCATTGTCCATTATCTGTACAAAGAAAAATGAAACTTGTAAAATGACATATATTTAAACATTTTCAGTAAGAGACTAGTTTTTGAGAGCATAAAGAAACCATTTTCTATGTAAAATGTATATTCAATACCAAATGTAAGAACTATTTGAGAAAGTCTTTTACAAGGCATTCCAATATGAAAATAGCAAAAAAACCGGTGTTCTTCGGGGTCAAATGTTGCAAGTCACTTGCTCTGATAACAGGGAACCACCAAACATATCTCTATAATTAGCCAATTGAAGTCAAAGAAGCAGAAGTGATTCTGTCAAATGGCTCATCCTAAGGTGGTAAAGTAAATAAACCAACCTTAGTCTAGCATACTAACTATACAAAGAAGTATGGTAGGATTATGATTTTCTGAGAATTTTACTCATCAATCTGTCCAGCAAAATTCTTCATCTGCTTAACTCTAACCGCAGAGAACATCTGAAGGCTTGAGTGAAGCCATTTAATGACCTGAGCACGTGCTTTGTTGTGTGAAAGCTAGAGCACTTGGCAACCTGTAGAATCACTCTTTCACATGAAAGAACAACAATAAATCCCCTGTTTTACTCAATAGTTAAAATCACCCTCAATTACAGTTAAAAACTAAAAAGAGCTAACCAGGAATTATTAACAGAGGCATGCTGGCTAAATTCAGACTGCTACGGTATTATCTTCTGTTTAAGGACTATTAACTATTCATCACCTCTTTCTAGGCTGGTCATTTTCAAGCATAATCAATATTCATCAGCCTTCTTCAAGAATATTGACCAAATATAGCACACCTTCCTCTGAATGGCTGTTAAATAGGTAAGCACAGATTCTACATTTTTTCATTTGTGAACTAGACCAAAAAAGCTTTTCACTACTATTTTCTGTAATAATCAAATACATCTTCACTGTTAGAACACACAAATTTCACATAGTTCAATCTTTTCCTTACTGTTGTCTAAAACATTCTTTATGAAAAAACTTTTTTTGTTATCATGAATTAGTATTCTCTAATTTGTTAAAAATCTTGTCATGGTTAAGTTTCCTAGTTGGAAATGTATCACACTAGAGATTCCAAGTCTGTCAGAGTTCTAAACAATGTAATAAGTCAACACAAAAAGGCTAAAGAGCTTATGATCCAGGTGAAGTTACTTACTTTTGGCCAATCTAAACACAATTTAGCTAATGCAAAATCATCTTTAGAAAACAAAAAGAAATATGTAATTTTTTAGCTCCAGGAGCTATCCCACACATGTGCAAATTTGATTTTCAGCAAGAGGCAGTTGGGTGTGCAGTGCTAAACCCAGGCCTGCTCAGACAAGCTCCTGCCTGTTCCTGCAACGTGCTGGGTGCACCCCTTTCCTGTTGGGCTGCAAAGAAATTCAGGCTGCTCAGTTGCACGCAGGAGCAGGACCCACAATCTGGATTTTTTTTTTTTTTGAAGGCTTTTACAGTAGTTGCTCAGGAATTTGCTTAGTGAGACTACAGCATGGCTGGAAAGCAATGAAAAATGGGCCAGGGAAATCAAGAGTAACTGAACAGACCACTTAACGGGAGAATCGGATGTTCCATGCACACAGGGTACAAGATGCCAAGAAACTACTATGTACTCAGGGCTCAATAGCTTTTATTAAGGCAATAATAAAGTAAGCCTTGTTTGTCTATGCAGCTGGCTAAGTCTCCTCAAGTCGCCATCTTCCAGTTTCTGCTCTAACATCTCCTCCCCTCAGCTTCCCTTCAGTAAAGGAATGACCGTCAACTAACCTTATTAAGACAAATGGCATTCTGGAATTAAGTAGTGAACAGAATTTATGTCAATAAATTCTTACACATAAAATACTATTAAACTAACATAACTGCATCTGGACCCATCTTATGACATTCAATAAAGCAATTACTGTAATTAAAACAACAGAGACAACTGCCATTTGAAAAAAGGATATAGGTAATATGCATTTAAGCAGAGAAAAGGTAAAATTTATTTTTACTGTTAAGATATCATTTGCTATTAAGCCAGCGCTGCCTATTGACTATTTCTTAAATTAATGTGGATCTCATCTATAGATAGACCAATTTAAGACTTCAAACTTAAATTCAGATATTAAATGTATAATGGAAATAAATGCAAACTTATAACTGCACATGCAGTTCCAAAATTTCTTAGGTATTTTTGTAGCTTCTATTAAGTGGTGCTACTTGAAAAACAGTCAGAAATTAAAACAAGCAGATGCAATTTTGCAAGTAACATATCAATTACAAAAATCATAGCTGACCTGTACACAGTTTACAGCTGTCAAAATCTTTGCAATGCTGTTATTCTGTTGCAGGTCAAAACCAGCAAACAGCTGTTCAATATCCAAAGACTTTACTAAATAATGCAAGACTACACAAACAATGTGATATGAACTAAACCAGCCCCAGAGGAAAGCAAAAAATGGGAAAATAATTATTTTTAATCCTGTTACAGATTAAAGGGCTGTATAATATAATGAATTTCTTATGAAACCTCACAAAACAGTGCTATGAAATGTGTAAATCTTTGCTCCCATTTTTCTTATTTTTGTCTTTCTTTTCTTCTTGTGTCAAATTTTGATTTCAGCCATTTTAAAACTATTTGCAAAACTGGGTCAAATTCAGTAACCAGTTTCTGCTTAAAAACATTTGTTTGTCCTGTTTACAAACCAAGTGAAGACGTGGAAACCTCCTTTAACCTAGGAGGGTCAGGAGGGGGAGGCTGGAACATGTATGCACACAGTTGATGCTCCTGTTTTAACAGGAGCAATGGCAGCTCTAGAAGCTGAGCGCTTTAAAAAGACTAGCTGACATGGCAATATGTTGTTAAGTTTTTATTTAATTTGTTGACAGATGGTTTTAAAGGATTATGTGAATGGTAAAAGCACTTACTAATTATTACTCATGGTCATCTTTTACTAAGAGGTTAATTTCTTCCATAAAGGTAAAAGGTGATTTCTTCATTCAACTCATTTCATGTAATTTTAACAGCCCACATAGGATACCATTTTACCACTATCTCCATAAGTTGCCTTCTTTTTACTTACTTCGGTTTCATATCATTGGGATTATTTTTCACAGACACACACAAAATAATAATTACTCCCATATTATCAGCTAATTCACGGCAATAAGAGTGAAACAATAATTTGATCAAATCACATGGCATGAAAACCACAATTTGTACACTGTGCAGTAGACTGCATTTCAGAATAACCTGGTTTTTGAAATCAGCTCAAGGCTGTTCAGATGTTCAGCCAGTGTTTTTGATCCACGTGTGCCCAAGGCGCTGAGATGGAGAGAGCTGCCAGTAGTGCTCCATCCTCCAAGGCAACCTGCTTTGCCTGTTCTAAAAGCTGTCCCAGACACTGAACCAGCACGTGGGAAGTGTGAACAGCCAAGGGGTTCGTTTCAGGATTGTGCGGGTGTTTCCAACCAAAGTTCTAAGGTAGATAGAGCTCAACGCAACGGACATATTTGAGAACTTTTTTTGGTGACATTCAAATTAATTACCATTCAGCCCACAGCAACATTCACTCTGATCCAGCACAAGAACATGCAGGTTTGTTTGTCATTGCCTTTTTTCTTAGCTATTCTTTGGTGCGTTCTGTTCTTTTTTACGAATTTTGAAGAAATTATCTGCAAGTGAGTAGTCCATTAATTCTGTCTAGATCTCATGTAGAGAAAACATCATACTTTACAATATAACAATTCACTTATTCTTGTATAGAAGAATAGTTTAGACTTCACTGAACAATATAAACCCTCTCTCATTTGTGCAAACTGGAAAGGAAATATTGTGAAATTACTATTTGGGGAAACATACTCATTTCCTGTATTCTCTGTGTAGTTTGTTTCCTCTAGTGATATGAAATGTGGAGGTTGTTTACCTTGAAAATATTCAAAATCATGTGTAAATGCCATAAATACAATAACTTTGCATTTATTAACCTGACTAAACGCACAATATTAATTTCTGCAGTCAAAAGTGAAATCGAATGAAAACAATTTTTAACAAACATTTCTCTATTTTTTCCTGTCATTTTTATTCAGATGATGTCTGGTGACATTCATTTGGCCTGGCTGTATTGCTACCAGCAAGTGACAAAACAGTTTTACTTAAGGGGAGGGGGAGAAGACATAAGCCTGAAAAATTACTCCCCTTCTCTCTCTGGAAATACGATTTCACCCCTGGCTAGTTTCTCCACACTTCTGCAGTAGCGGCCTTAAAGCAATCCTTCCTTCCCCCACCGCTTCCTTGGGCAATTATTACATCTTGTGCCAGGAAGAATACACCTTTGCCTAGCTGCTTAAATATACCTGAGAATAGTATGAAAACCAATTTTTGCTATGTGCCCTGTAGTGAGACAGAAGGGCCTTCCCATCTAGATGTGTCTCATTTGGCTCTCCTCTGATGTAGGTAAGGACATATTGTTTCTGGATTGCTTCTTCCTATCTGTCCTTTCCTATCTTACACATTAATGAAGAAAAATGATACCATTTTTATGCAACATGAGAATTGTTCCTATATTATATCTTCAGTAATTTCTTCTTTAAAACTTCCTCATTTACTTTAATAAAGAATATTACATCAGTTCTCACCACTGCACCATATGTGTGTGTATATATATATATATATATACACACACATATATTAGGACATCCCTAATGTCCTTGATTTCTCCTGCTCTCTTTCTGTGGCAAATTGTAATTTCTGGGGCTTTTTTTAATTCTAATTAATTATAGGGTGTTGGGAGTTATTAGCTCAGAGCTTGTAAGCAGTGTTGGGGTCGGTGCTCTGTAGTCCTTTTTAAGCCAAATGCATATTAGATTTTTGCAATCGACCAGACTCCCTGGCTGTATCAGCCCTAAATGAAATAAAGTCGGGAAGAAAGTTCATGCACTGGATCTGCAGCCTTCCGTGCCACTTCCCTGCTAGCACACTCCCCGGCTTTGGGCTGGGGGGCTGGAGGATCACTGCCTCGGTGTGCAGGCAGAATGCAGAGGGTAACACCAAGTGGGTGGCAATCGAGATGAGAGCCCCTCTGCCCTACAGACTCCCTGAGCAACACCCTGTGAGGCTTCGCACACAAACATCCCTATTCATCGTCCTGTTACACGCTTTTCCATTTATGCTGTGGCAACACCAGTCTGGCATGCTGCAACAATGCCCTCATATCACATCCAACATATCCAAATGAAAAAAAAAAAAAAAAAAAGCCCCAAACCCAATAATGGTGCTTTAGACAACAGAAGCCTTCCTTACAGGATTGCCCCTCTGGGCCATAAATTATAGGACATAAATACAGCTGGGCTTAGTCACTTGGTTACAGAGCATAAATAGGGCCAGGCACAGTCACTTGGCCTCAGGGCCAGGGAATCGTCCATGGTCACTTCTCCAGATGGCCTTTCAGCATCTTAATCTTACAATTTAAAATAATCTGATACCTGCTCCCAGTCTTGCTCCTACACTTAAAGGCCATTCGGAAACACTAAGTGCCTTATGTAACTGGATTTTTCAACACTGGTTGAAATTTGAGATGAGGAAATTGAAGCTGGGAGTTCCTCAAGTAATTTTATTCTTGTGTCTTACAGATGTCACTGTCGTTGATGATCTTAACTCATGCTGGCTATACCGCAACCTTACATTCTCAACAGAGCTTAACTGTATACAAAAGAGAGAGATTTTTAACAAAAAGTGGGTACATGATGAGTCCATGAGGCTGAGAAATCACTAATGAAATATTTAGGATACAGTGTTTACCACAAACAGTGTTTACCACAAATACTCTATAAAAACTAATTTGTCATAGAAATCATAGCATCGTTTAGGTTGGAAAAGACCTTTAAGATTGAGTGCAACCATTAACCTAGCAATGCCAAGTACACCACTGAACCATAATCCTTAGCATCACATCTATATGTTTTCTAAATACCTCCAGGGACGATGACTCAACCACCTCTCTGGGCAGCCTGTTCCAGTGTTTGACAACCCTTTTCATGAAGAAGTTTTTTCCTAATATCTCATCTAAAACTCCCCTGGCACAACTTGAGGCCACTTCCCCTTGTCCTATCACTTGTTACTTGGGAGAAGAGCCTCATGTGGTTGTAGAGAGCAATATGGATTCTCCTCAGATGAGGGGATTTATATTACTCCTAGCTAAACATAGCCAAAACCTGTTACTTAAAATCATGCTGATACTACACTTTACCATCACATGACTTTCTTATAATGCCTAATTTGGAAGCTAATGCTCTTCCTATGCCAGTTGCATTATTCTTCTGATTTTTGACTTCTAATAACAAGGTATGTAAGTATTGTGTGTCCTAAACATATGCCATGTGAAGTTTCCATAAGTCTGAAATTAAAAAAAAAAACAAAACATTTCTCTTAGCTGTATTTGTGACTTGCACTGGAATGCCAGATTTGCTGGCATGGTTTTAGAGCTGAGAGGAGGGGATTTTTAAATAGTATCTGATAACTATAGGAATGAATGAGAAATACAGTGTCTTGCTATGGTAAAATAAGACATACTCTGTGAGGTCTCTGCCTCGTGCATATCACTATTTATGGTGATTCAGTGAATGTGTTAATACTCCATGAGTAAAACTGACCGTTCAAACTTACATATATATATATATTAATGGCTACCATGATATCCTGTATAATGTATCTACAAAATAGCACTGAAATAGGTAATCCTTCTGGCACTAGGATGAACTTTTAAACAAGTTTAAGCTGTGAACAGTCAATGCCATTTCCCACATTGCCAGAAGAAAGACCACTGACAACAGTGCTTACAAGAGCAGAGAGAGCAATATTTTTTGGCTACTGTTCAGTTTCTAAGCAGATTCTCAGCATTAAATACTACTTACATTAGAGTGGTAAAGCAGTACAGACTGGCTGGGGCAGCAACAGACTCCCAGTAAAGCAGAGTGTCACTACACACCGGATGTCAGAAAAACTGTATAGGATAAGTAAAATCTTCTAAATGGCATATCAGAATGACACAACACTGAATAGCTGCAAATTTAGCATCTGTATTTTAAGACAGATATGTGGGAGAACTATAGCATACGGTCCTAGCGAGACCTATTCTGGCATAATGTAGAGGCTTCTGGCCAGTGCTCTCCAAAAGATGAACTCAGATCACAAGTGCAAAGATAGCTGCTAAAGGACATAAGGGGAACAGAAGTCTAACTAGAATAGAAGATTGTAGCTTGTTTATTGTGATAAATATCAGAGAAGTTACGACTGCTTTCTGTATACCATCAGAGAATAGATGAGTCAGAAGAAAAGACATGTCAATTAAAGGGCTTTAAATCTGAGCAGTCCAGCCATTATTTTAGCCTTGAAAGCAGAAAACAGAGCAGGAGGACCAGCTGAAAACTGTTTTAAGAGGGACAAGGTTCTAGCTAACGATAAGGCCTTGCCCTCTGTTCCTAAGGATGGGTACATACACCCAGAACTAGAGTTTATTCTGAGTAGAAAATTACAGGATTTACAAAACGATTCACAATTGAACTTTGTGAATCATTGCAAAAAAAATAGAACTTAAAAAATAAATACAAAGATAGCTTGTTCCAGGAATCATTTGTCTGCTGAACAATTTTCCTGTGTTTGGGTAAAAATTAATGTGGCACATGAAACATGTATCTATAAATTCATGTGGTGGTTAGTACATGCTCCACCAGTGCCCTGTCGTACATGGAAATAACTAGACAGATATCTCATATGTGAACTATGTTAATTCATGCAAGAAGTAGAAAACTGTAAATTTTTTTAAAGATCTAACGAAAAAAGCCTTTAAAAGGGGCGCCAAATAGCCACCTTCATGCTCAGCTTTACTGTGCCAATATCCATCATTCAGAAGACATTTTTCTACAGTGACTGTCTAATCTGAAGATGGCTATTGAAGGACAATTGATAGGTCAATGCATTTTTCAGAAGCAGACATAATGATCTATGAGCAATACCCACAATTCAATTAATTCTTTCTGACTGATAAAGGTAACAGTGATAATACACTCAATTTAGATTGTCATAAGGTGTTCCATTTGGTACCATTTGACCTTCTGATTATTAAGAAAGTAAACTGACACCAAGTCTGCACTAAAAATTAAATACGCTTCAAATTCAAATAGATTAAAATTTGCTTGTTAACAAGACATCTAAAGTCCAAATTCAAACTAAAAGCTCAAGTATTTTAAGTAGTCTGAACACTATGTAATATGAATTATGCTTACCTCCCCCCAATGATAGGGTAGTTTTCTGTTTTCTGAACTTAATATGCTGGGATTTCACTGATGTGCCACAGATTTGTGCCACAGATTTGTGCCACAGAGTTCTGAAAGGCTAACAGGAATTCGTGCAGAAATTTCATCTTCAGTTGGTAAAATCACCTTACAAAATCAACACGATTTTAAGAACATTAATTGTTTTGATAGACCAGTAAAAACTGGGCTGTTGATCATTTTTTTCTTAGGTGATATCTGCAGTTGGTCTAGCATCATAGGAGCTTTGAGCTCTTCCTACAGACAGACCTCACCCTTTGTGAAAATTGGCAGCTATGAAATTAAGTTTAAGGTGGCTTTTTATAGCCTTCCTCAATCATTCAAGCAGATTAAAAAGTGAACTACAACCTCTGTTCCTTCAAATGCTTTCTCTACTGTGGTGCCTACAAAAAACTAAGCAGGAAGTGGTAGGTATTGGCTACTGTCAACAGAGTCACCAACATGGTTTTATTACCCAGTGCTCCCCAGCTGCCCCTATGCAATGTCTTTCATCTCTTCTAAGTTTTATGGAATGGGTTCTGAGCATGCACAACATAGTAAGAAATGGAAACTGGGCAATTATGGGCAATCTTCTAATAGAAAGAAATAATAATTCCTCCATCCCTATTCCCATCCAAATCCTAACAATAATGCCTGCTTCCTCTCACAGCAGACACTACTGCCAATTCAGACACGGCAAGGTAAAAGAATTTTTCCACAACTCAGTCATAAGAGCTTTCTAAGGATATAGGCAGATGCACATTTTGTGTATATGAAGTCCTTGTGTTATGTATGGAGAGGAAAGGAAAAAAATCTGCTGTGGAAAAGTCCAGTTTGGCCTTTAAAAGCAATAACACCCTTAATTGAAATCTGCTGAACAAACATGATCTGCTGGAGTGCTGAGTGCATTTCAATTCTCCTACAAATGGGAAATACGGCTGCGTCAAATTCTCTTATTCAATGGAATAATTTCATCAAATCTTTATCTCACCAGCTCCTTTTCAGAAGGAGCGTATGGGACCAAGAAGCTTTGCAGCTTACTTCTGACAAACATCTGTGTTACAGTGGAACGCTAGATGGGACCTACATTGGGTCCTGTTTGCCTTTCCAGCCCTGATTTGGAGAGCAGCGGGCACATGCCTGCCTATCCTGATGGGAATGAAACAGGCAGGGGGAAAGGTGCATAGCTTTGCACTGACCTGTCTCAACAGTGTGTTAGTGATGGGAATCAGTTTTCTGAGGTTCTTCAAAGGGCAATAAAAAAAGATGCATGGGCGTCAAGACATAGCCAGACAGAGCTCCAAAGTGTAAGGCTGAGATAAAAAAAAATAAATCTGTTTATAAATATGCTTTTCATATTTAGTTAGATTACCCCTCTCTATTTCACTCTTGCCTTTCATTTGTGCGTGAGTTTTAAAATGCAATAATTAGAGAGTATCATCTGCATAACACAATCCTCAGAAACAACTGCAGAGCCTGTGATTATTAGCTTGCATTTCAAAGGAAGAATACAGCATGCATTAATGTTTTACTGAAGAAAACCCATCCATCTTCTCAGACAGGAGTCTGTCTTTTGTGCTTTTTTCACTCCGCAAAACACCGTATCTTACGATATCTTACCATCTCAGAGTCTCTAATGTATCTATTCTCTTAGTGAGCCAGTGAGGTGAGAAGTGCTACCACCCTGTTCTGCTCCTGGGAATTGAAGTCAGGCAATCTGCACTGACAAATAATGCACTCCTAGAGTAAACTCCCACACAGACTTTCTAGGCCATTTACACTGCCTAATGCTAGCTCATTGCTGGGGTCTATCTGGAGTCAACAGATGAAGACAGTTGACTCCAAGGACTGCTAATGCCAAGGTAGCAGGCTTATATTGATCTGTCTTCTGATACCATCCCACCCTTAAGCTTACCCTGCACATAGTCTAGGAAACACAACATCTACTACCAATTTTGTGCATGAGAAAAGTATTATGCTGGAGGAAGCTGCGCACATCACATAGTCAAAACTGAAAGTACCCCCAAAACCTACAGAAAACAAGAACAGTAGTAATAACTAAGTGTTGGGACCACCACAGGTGGATGAGAACTGACCCACGGCCGAGTGATAAATACTGTGGTCCTGGTCAATCTGCTTGAGAGAGGATGGGCACAGGGCCATCTAGCTGTGAACTGCTCTCCACTACTTGGCTGTCACAACCTGGAAATTGCTGCTGCAGAGGGACAGTTCCCCCCAGCCAAGCCCCCCTCCTTCACTTGGAAGCTGATGTTAAGCCAAGGTATGACATGGGCCTAGGAGGCAGAGATCTCTCCCTATGGATGACGAATCACAGAATCACCGAATTGCCCAGATTGGAAAAGAACTTTAAGATCATTGAGTCCAATCATTAACCTAACACTGACAAGACCTCCACTAAACCATATCCCTAAGCACTGCATCTACAAGGCTCTTAAATACCTCCAGGGATGGGGAATCCACCACTGCTCTGGGTGGTGCAACAGAAAAGAATATGTCATCAACCCCAAGTCATGTCAAAGGCCACTGACTGGCACTCAAGATTTCTCAATTTCTTTATCATTATTAGCCCTTCTTTAACATCCACCCTAGACTAGCATTCCCTATTCCTACCAGCTGTTACATAGCACATGCAATAACTACAGAGTTTAACAAGATGAGGAAGCAGTGCTCTGCCGACCACTGCCTCGGGCTTTCCAAGCACACATGCACGTCATCTGCAGACGCAGTGCCTGGGCACCTGTCTGGGGCACCCAGTGTGCTTCCCATCAGCCAGGCACTGCCAGTCCACAATTTGTCTTTCAAAAGAGTTTGAACTTTGTCAAAGACAGCCACATGACCTAATTGCAGAGCTCCCATTATTTTAACTGTCAGGCATACAGCTAATCTCCTTGGTTGTGAAATCTCAGGAAAAACGTACTTCATAAATAACAGTATTATCATATAATGTAAGTGATAGGTGCAGAAGGGAGTCACAATCACTGTAACTGGTGACAACCAGAACGTCTCAACTGATAGAAATAAATTCCACACTGCTGAAGATTATTAAGGTATCTGTATAACACAACACAAAAAAATATAGGATCACTTAAGGATATTTATTACCCTATGGCTTTGTTTTCAAGTAGAATTCAGTGTACACTAAAGAAGTGTGGAGAGCCAGTAAAGTTAAGTCCCCATCTGCTCATGGAAACTGGTAAAACAGTTCTTTTCACATGAATGTATTATGGTCACCTTAAAAGCTACACATCATACACATCATGTAACAGTACAAGTAGGCTATATTTCCAGACATCAAGAAAACATAAGCTCTTGCTGAAATGAGTGATTCATATGTCAAACACCAACAACTGTGTGTGAGAAAACTTTTACTTGAGTTCTATAAACTAAATTTTATGGAACCTCGAAGAACTATTGTATTGGGTTGGCTCAGCCAGATT
>NW_009722501.1:0-2141 GCF_000703405.1 Apaloderma vittatum
AGAACCTGCACTGAAGACCAGAGGAAGAACAGGAGACAGACAGACTCTACAGAACTAAGGATCTCCTGGAGCCTTGTGCTGAAGAGGAGGAATAGCTAAAGAAAACCCTACAGGAGGAGCAGGGGATGGAGACTCCACAGGAGGGAAGGCTGGAAACCTGCTGCTTCCAGTAACACAGAAAAGTTCCTTTTCCACTTGTAACTCTGTCATTACAGAGCAGGTACAATGCCCTGGAAAAAGTGCATGGAAAAAGAGAGATAGTGGATAAATGGAAGGGGAAGAAAATTAGGCCACAGGTAAGGTGAAGCTGGGACATGATGCTGAATGGGACTAAACATATTAACAGAGCAAAATTGTAATTGGGAACTGAGAAAGGAGGAACACAGAGGAATTAAGCAAGGAGAGGGCCGGGACCGAGAAAGGATGACTGGTGACAAGGACACGGGGACAGATCATCAAGTTCAAGGCTTAAAGAAGAATGTCATTAAATAATTAAAGGATAGCAAAAAGGAGTTTGACAGACAAAGCTGGAATCCAGACCCTCACCTTCAGGAGCCCTCTGCTTCTCTGCACCTTTGCTAATAGAAGTTCTGAGTGAATCCTAATGGCAAACAAGAATACGTGAAGAGTAGCCATAGTCTACCAAGAAATAGTTACTACACAGCAATTATCTACACAGAGGGAATTAACATAACATTGCTAACTAACTCAGATACATTCTGGTGCCAGAGGTGTGCGTATGTATGTATGTTTCAGCTCCACTGATGAATTACGCCGATGAGAGATTCGGTTTTGTCATTTTGTCAAATCGTTATTTATCTTTTCGAGTGTCCAGAAAATTTACTTTCTTCCCATTGTATATAAAAGCAAAATATTAATTACACAACAACATGATATTTTTCTGTAGGACTCCAGTCTCCACTCACTGCAAATATTTGGAAGTGGGCAGTGAATGAGACAGAAATTTGTGTATGGAGAGAACTGATGACAATAGACATAAAGTAAGAGAATGCATCTCTGGATGACTGGAATCTACCTTTTTTCCACCTGCACATTACTCATATTATGCGAATCAAGTCACCTGAACCATCCTTCCCAAATATGAACACTAACTGTGTATTTCTCATTTCTGGAGAACCCAAATTGAACACATGAATTTTGGTCTGATGATTTGGCTTGGGTGAAAAAGTGAATCTTGCTAGTTATTCTGAAAACATTTAGTACTTTTGAACATCTGACCTGATGATAACAAGGCCAGAGAAATTAACATTTCCTTTATTACAGTGGACATATTTTGATTAGCAAACATTAAATAAAGTCCAGGGTCATACAACTGCATCCAAGAGCCAAGGATCAGAACGACAGTATGATTTAAATTATGTGAATATTTCATCTTGCATATCTATGACCTATCTCAATGCTAATCTCCATGTTTCAGTACCCTTTCCATTTCTCCCATCTCCTATTACTCAAATGCATAATTTACTCATCCTGAACCTCACCAATTCATTCTATTCTCATTCTCTTTCTTTTGTTGTGCTCCACTTTTCCAACATACCTGACAGTCTTACTTGGCATCAGCCCTGTCACCCTATAGCCCTGTTTCTCTTTTTCAAATCTCCAAGAGCAGTAGCAATGAGTTACTTCTTCACAGTTGTTTTTTTTATCCTTCCTTCTTTCAACATTCTTTCATTCTTATTTTCCCTTTCTTGCCATCTTAAGGTTCAGTTGCCAGTCCCATGCCTTGGCTCTTCTCCTATCCTAACATGCCTGTTTCTCCCTGAAGGAATTCCTGTGACTACACCGATTTTTCTGCTCAAAATCAATTCTCTTTTCTCTCCCATTTCTTCCTCTTCTAACTAAACATCTCGAATACTTCCCTGACTTAATCAAATCCTCCCACACATTCAATTGTAATTGTCCTTGACTCACTCATCTCTTCTCTCCCCTGTAATTCTCTCCTCCTCCACCGCAGAAGCATTTGTGCCTGTTCTTATATGCCTGTTTCCTCTAGCAACTCTTCTTCTCATACCACAATTTAACCTCCTTCTGCTCATTTCTATCCCACTATTTTCTACTTCTCTCATGAGTGGCTTGTGGTTTTCATCACGATGTCAGTATGCTTTAGTTTTCCTGTCATA
>NW_009722502.1:0-1906 GCF_000703405.1 Apaloderma vittatum
GTGGGTTTTGGGGAAAAAAAACCCTCAAAAAACAAAACAAAGGCGATTTTCAGGCCAAGAAGCTTTCGTTTCTCTTCAGAAGTCGGCCGATCTTGAGGATTAAACCCTCGGGAAGGTCCCGAAGTCGGCGAATTCCTGGGAGAAGGCGGCAAAGCGCTGAAGATTTACAAAACAGACCCTTCAAAATAGGGGGGAAAAAGGAAAAGCCGCCTTTCCGAAGCCAAAATAAAAGCCAGCGAGGTAAGTCTCAGCGCAGGTTGGGGTTTATTAATTGTTTTGAGGCAAAATCCCGCCGGGATGCAAAATTAAGGTCAGTAAAGGTGTATTAGTCCACCTAACTTTAAGGTACTTCGTGTAAATTTAGGTAGTTCTTGTTTTGTTGTGTTCCCCCCCCCGCCAAGAATCAGATCTCTATATATGTCTATATTAAAAGTGCAAATAAATTTCAGCATTAAGATTACATTTAGAAATTAAAAACTAATCCTTACCGTTTTATATGGACAGCGAGGTTAATAATACACTTCACTGACAACTTAACTTTTTTCCCCATAT
Organism: Apaloderma vittatum; assembly: GCF_000703405.1. Lineage (NCBI taxonomy): Eukaryota > Metazoa > Chordata > Aves > Trogoniformes > Trogonidae > Apaloderma > Apaloderma vittatum. Next base: position 553 of record NW_009722502.1, read on the forward strand.
TTTGAATAAGTCAGTAACGAGTTTTTTGTGACGCAAGCCAGCATCAAGCCGGAGGAGCCTGATCTAGATACCTTTTCCCTTGGCGTTATTTAATTTTTACCCATGTTTTTACATTTTTCCCAGCGTTTTCCCAACGGTTGACCTCAATAAACATCCCTCCGCGGAGCTGAGCCATGGACGTGCGGCGCTGGAGGGGTCTCCCACCCGGGAATCTTTCTGATTGTCCCAACGGCTCCCGTTGGGTGATGGACGTGTTCAACGAGTGCGCCCAGGACGGCCGGGACATCGCCAGCATCGTCCTGGGGCTCGTTTCCATCTTCTGCTTTGCGGCTGCGTCTTTTCCGTAAGTATCACCAAAAACCCCCAAAACCCGGCCGAGCCTTTCCCTTGGTACCCGCACTCCTCTCTGAAAATCAGATTTGAAGCGCAAGCTGCCTGAATTATTAAATATACCCGGCAATAGCAATCTGGCCTTGGAAAATCTGAGCAAAACAGAAAGAGAGGGAGCGGGCGCTACAGCCCCGAAGCCTTGTTTGTTATTATATTGTTATTCTTGTGCTTGGCAGCTGTACTAACCCACGTAAGCTGACTGCCATGCAGTCATTGCAGGTCAGACATGCGGAAGAAATGTTTCCAGGAGCCCTGGGCTTCTTGGAAGTGCTGAGACAGCCCCGGCGGAGGGTAACGTGGGAGGGTCGCGCTCGGTCTCAGCGTATCCTCAGGTTATTTCATAACCAGAGAGGCTGTTTCTGCAACCGGTGCTTCTCCTTGCTGCTTTCTGCCCCGACACCGGGGCTCGAGCCCCAGTGGGTGTCTGCCAGCACCCAGTAGGTCATGGGACCTCTTGAGGGGGCCAGTTTGTGGGGCAGCACGTGGCTTTGCTAGAGGAAATCCCTGCTTTTCCTCCCCTCCCCCAGTGCCTTGGGCCAGTCACAGTTGTGAAATCATCCAGGTGGGAGCAGCGGGGATGCTGGGGATGGTTCCCAGGTAGCGCTGAAGCAGCCAGGGGTTACAGTTTGTGTCTCCACCTGACTCTGTCTCTCTCCAGGCAGTTTTACCAAGCCTGCAAAACGGGCATCATGGACCGGGCACTCTCCATATATTTCCTGCTGGGCTGGCTGGGCGGAGACCTCCTAAACCTCATCGGTTCCTTCCTGGCTGATCAGCTGCCCCTGCAGGTACTGCCTGACTCGCTGGGGCATTCCAGGGATGAGGCATGGGATGGGATGGGATGGGATGGGATGGATGAGATGGGGATGGGATGGATGGGATGAGATGGGATGGGATTGGATTGGATTGGATGGATGGGATGGGGATGGGATGAGATGGGATGGGATGGGATGGGATGGGATGG
>NW_009722502.1:2149-2353 GCF_000703405.1 Apaloderma vittatum
GCAGGACCAACTCATGCTTCTCCCTGCAGGTTTACACAGCTGTTTACTACGTGCTCGCAGACCTGGTGATGCTGTCTCTCTACTGCTACTACAAAGTGAAGAACCGGGGCGGAAGATGTGAGTTGGGGGGTAGGAGGGTGGTGGGGCCGTGCGCTCCCCTTGGTGCCTCTTTCGGGCTGTCTTGTCCTGGGCTGCGGAGGCGGG
>NW_009722502.1:2372-6086 GCF_000703405.1 Apaloderma vittatum
CGCGTCGGGGCAGAGCTGCTTTGCAGGCTCGCCGGTGCAGCTATTAGATGCCTCTTGTTGGTTTGGTTTGGTTTTTTCTTGGACAACCCGAGCATCCAGGAAAGCCAAAGCTAGCAAATAGCTACCGGCCATGCCTGGGGCTTCTGTAAACTGCCATGCGCAGTGTTCAGGTTGAAAATAATCCCCCGGTGAGTTGCATTAAGTGTAGGAAGAAATTACTGACTCACAGTTACGTGGTGACTCCACCTTGGAGCTGGAAACTGCAGCCCAAACTCTTCGCTCAGGCCAGCGCTTTAAGGGATGAAGTTTTCCTGCGATTTCAGGGTCAATACTCACAATTAATGGCAGCCTTGACGCGATGGAGAAGTTCCTCCCTGTTCAAATGGAGTAAAAAGGGAAGCTGAGCAGGCTTAAACAGCAAGAGAAAATCCACTTTTTAGCATTGCAGCTTTCTGTGAACTACAGACAGGCAGCCCTTGGAATCTTGGTAACTATTTAACTTACTAAAGCCATTTGAACTTACTAAGCCAACTGATGTTTGGCCCATCTACTTTATAGTTTTGTTAATGCTGCAGAGCTTGTTTACAAAACATAATACACGTCTCCCTGTCGAAGCAGGGCTTGGTCTTGGTCTGGCGGGGATTTGAATGTGTGGTGTTCTGAGTTAGGACAGTGAAAAGCTTTTAGATGGGGAGGGATGATTTTTAAGAACGCTAAACCCAAAGTAACTCAAATACTTTCAGCCTGCTGAGATAGGAACAGTTTCCTGCCTGATAAGTGACAAATTGCCCGTATAGCTGTGAGATAAAACGCCCACAGCAGCTATTGCCTGCGGTACTTGGTGCTGGCTGTGGCACCGCAGAGATAAGGGAGAGCTTGAAGGTCTCTTTACCCAGTGGGGGTTCTGGCACCCACCAAGGCTGCTGGGCTGCCCTGGGGGCTGCTGGAGGAGCCCCCCGCAACCAGCCTCTGCTTGATTCCCCACAGTCGCAGCCCCGATCAATGCAGCCTTCGTCTTCCTTTCCCTGGGGACGGTGTCAACTGTCTCCTTCCTGGGCAGAGCTGCTGCCGAGGTGCAGGACCCAGCGACCTTTAAAGGGAGGTCCCTGCTCTCATTTCACGTGGCTGAGCCTGGGTCAAAGGTGAGCCAGTTCCTACATCTGGGTGAGGGGGCAGAGGAGATAAAGCATCAGGTGGGGCAGGCATGTCCTGCTGGGACCAGTGTGATGCTGCTTAATGCTTAGTGGGGAGGGGGTAGATGATCAAGGGCTGGGTTTCAGCCCTGCTGTTGCCTCACATGGAGCCGTGGTGTAGGGGGCAGGCACAGCTCTGAAAATGGATCTGAAAATGTATCTCGCCCTTTGCCTTGCAGCCTTTCACCAGGAGTGAGATCATCGGCTTCACCATCGGCTCCATCTCCTCCGTGCTGTACCTGTGCTCCCGAGTCCCCCAGATCTACACGAATGTGAGTGCCACCCTGGGAGCAGGGCAGGATGGCAGCCCCGTCCCAGGGAGCCCCTGGGGTCCTGAGGCTTCAAACTGCAGAGGGACAGTGGGATCATCTTTCTCTTTGCTCACAGGTCCCAGGTCCCCATCTCAAATATTTCATAAGGGACTATTTTTCTGTGTTTCTGCTACAAAACCTGATTCGTTTTCCTCCCATCCCTTTAACATACCAATATTTTGAGGGTGGGGCTTTCATTCTGTCTTTGTGTACAAGCAAAAGGGGAACTAAATGGCTCTTGGCATTGAGTCACCACCTTTCTTCTGGTTTTTTGGGGGTGGGGGCAGGTGATTTAATACTACTTTCCTGTGAGATTTCAGAGAGCTGCACTCAAGCTCTTCTCTCTCTGGCCCATCTTCTTCCAGTACAAGAGAAAATCCACCGTCGGGGTCTCCTACTCCCTCTTTGCCCTGGTGATGCTGGGGAACTCACTCTACGGCCTCAGCGTCCTCCTCAAGAACCCCGAGCCGGGGCAAGGCGAAGGCGACTACGTCCTGCACCACCTGCCCTGGCTGGTGGGCAGCCTGGGCGTCCTCTCCCTCGATGTGGTTGTATCCTTCGCCCACCGGTGCTCTCCCCCGGGATTGCATCCCGCCGGCAGGGCTTTGCCGGGAGCAATCCCGTCTCGGGGTTAGGCAGGAGCGGGTGGGTTGATGCTGCTGAGCACTGCTTTAAGCTGTGCTCCTCGGTAATTTATGATGTTGAAACAGCTGAGCGCTTCAGACCCTTGTCTGCATTAAGCTCGTTGTCCTGTTTCCACCTCTCCGGACACAAACAGGTGGTGAGATCCAGTGTTTCCCGTAGATCCCTCCTTGCTTGTGTGAAGAGCCTTAACCTCTTCTCAGATCTCCTTCCAGTTCTTTGCCTATCGGAGAAGAAGACCCAGTACCCATGAAGAGAGGGATGCTCTTCTCAGTGACAGCCTGGAGAGCTGACAAAGGGACCTGCGCCAGAGCGGGAACGGGAGGATGCAGACGGAAAAGGTGGCCTTAACATTGGGAAATCCGGCCCCTCTGTCCTGGTGACTCTTTGGAGAAGAGCCAAGGGGTGACACGTGCTGCTAAGACCCAGGCCCCGCCAGGTGGCAGAGGATACTGCTGAGGGACCTTGTGCCTTTTTGATACCAATGATGCCATCGGGATTAACAGGGAATTACTTGATACCTCAGAAGGTCGCTTCTCACGGCCCCCAGTCCCTTCTGCCTTACCTGCTGTCTCTGAAGTGTGATCTGGAGTTCCCCTGGTACCAGCAAACATGAGAAGAGCCTCGGGGGGCTGCAGGGAGGGGACAGAGGTGACAAAGATGGGCACCCCATACCTCTGTGGGCCTCGCGACTCCACCACTGAGCTCCTTCCGGAAGATAAGGCAGTGACTTGGAGCCAGTCCAGAAGGAAGGAGCAGCTTAACCAAAGGGGTTTGCTCCGCACAGACCTATTTTAATTAGCACAGCTGGCACGTCTATAAAACAAATCCTTGCCCCATGTGCCTCCTTTGGTTTTATTTTGCTGGTTCACCTGGCACCTCCTGCCTCGTTCTTAAGGCACCTCATAATCCCCGTTTCTCCAACTTCTCAGTTTTTGCCTCACCTGCGTTTTAATTGTACAGGTTTCTTGGGGAGGTTTCTCCATCACCAGGTTAGCTGCAGAGGCCGTTCCCGTCAGAAGATGCTTGGTCTGGGTTTTGGCCAGCACGGTGGCTCTTTGACTGAAGGACCAGGAGCAGGGCTGGTTTGGGAAAAGCCTCGTCCCTGGCACAAAAATGCTTTCGGGTGAGCAGGGGAGGGCGGAGGCAGGGGATGGGCTCCTGCCCCCATGCCCGGCTCTTTCTTCTGGGGAGGAGCCACCAGAACTCGCTGGGAAAGCGGGAGGGAAAGGCAACACAAAGCTTGTAGGCCCTTCAGGGAAAGCTCACACAACCTGGCCTTGTACAAACAAGGACTTTCCTTTCCTGCAGTCACTCTTTTTTCCTCTCCCCCTTCCTTGTTCTCCAGCTACTTCCCCAATACCCAGCGCTTCCCCACTGCCCACCCGGCACCTTGCGCCCCGCCCTTTTTGAGGTTACCTGTATGATCACATCTTCACAATTCCTCAGCCAGTGCCGTGGCATTTCTCCTTCCCACTATTTGGAACTGAGCTGTTGGTTTTCAGAAAGAAAAAATATTTTTTCATGCTCTTTTGACCCCTACCCCCCATAAAAAAAAAAAAAAAACA
>NW_009722502.1:6143-7889 GCF_000703405.1 Apaloderma vittatum
TGGTCCTGGAGCCAGCAGTATTTCCTCTGCTGTCTTCCCCTAGGAACTGCAGACAAAGAATTCCTGCCCAGTGCCGACCGAAGCCGCAAGCAGATTCCTCGCAAGGTAGAACGCGCAGCTTTGTTAGACCTCAGGACCTTTTTATGACAGATAAAGACCCTGGGGCTTGGGTGTATTAAAGGACTGGTTATTAACCTGGGCTCACGGTCGTTAGCTCAGCGCTGCGAAGGCACAGGTCGTTTGCCAAGAGCTGGATTTACTAACCTGACCTAGGGCAGGGGCACACGGTGGCATTTGGCAGGTCCGCTTCGGCGCAGTGAAGGTTGGCAGCACAGCGATTGCCACGGACCAACTCGCTTGTCTTAAAGCCCGAAAACCAACCTCTCACATAAGGAGGGGAAAGAAAATAAACATCCGTTTAAGTGCCAGCAGCCAGCTGGGGGCTGGGGGATGAAAATTTGCGTCGCAAAGAGGCCATCGCTGAGGTTATTGTCCCTCTGAGACCGTAGCGCAGCCCTGTCCCCTCAAAAGCACCTGCAAGTCAGGCTTTTGCAGAGCAAGCGTTAAACCAGAAACGGCTTGTCCCAAAGTGCCCAACAGAACCCGGCAGAGGGCTGGGGGCTGCAGCAGCCAGGCCAAAGCCGGAGGCAAGCACCCGAACCTCGGGCTTACGCTGCTCTGGGAAGAGAAAGAGGAATAAGGCGCTGCTGGAGCTGCGCTGATCCTGCACCGGCTGCTCTGTGGAAAGGGCATTTCCCTGCGCACGCGCAGCGAGGGGGGCTCGGCACCTCCCAAAGTGCTGCATTAAATTTATCAGACGAGACGCTTCCATTTTTGGCTCTTGTGCACAGAGATGGCTTTGGAGAAGGGAAACAAACCCTCTGACAGCTTTTAACACGCGACAATTAGAAATAGGCGAGAAGAACCACGAGTCTCCCTTGGCCTGGGCGACAAGCTCCTTTCCCAGTTTCAGGAGTTTACACAAACCTGTTTCCAACTTCAAAAAATGTTTTCCCTCAGACAGATCCAAGAAATGACAATGAAATCGCAACCTTCCCCACGGGGCTCGTGTGTCTGCGCTGTTCCCCAGCCTGTGTCCCATGTGAGCTGCACCCTGGACCAGAGGCCCCTGGGTAAACATTCCGGCACGGTCCCGTAATCACTTGCAGATGTCTGGATGTGAAATAGGTCGTGTTAGAAAAGCAAAATTAGAGCGCATTAATCAATATTAATGCCAACAGTCTCCATTTGCACAGGTTCACCCAAAGGCTAATTCCAACGGCCGCGTGCAGGGAGAGCCCGGTGTGTTACAGCTGCGGAGCTGCGCCGGGTCCCTCGGACCACCGAGGGCCTAGAGGAGAAGAAATCTCAATGAGGTTCGCAAACCAACGCAGGGACCCAGTGGAGAAGGAGCCTTTGGGCGGGCATCGAGGGTTGGAACCACCGCGTGAACCGAAACACCTCTCGGCCGCCTGTCAGCGTGGTTCAACCCACAGGTACCCCCAAAACACGGCGCCGGACCGACCCTTCTCCCCTGAACACGCGTCTCGCGGGCGCTGGACACCCATGGCAGAGAGATACCGACACCCCAGCAGCCTGACGAGTACCGCGGCCACCCAGCGCTCCCCGGGAGCAGAGCCACCGCGCATCACGCCCGCTTCAAACCAACCAAGTCTCAGCTAATCCGGATGTGAGAAGAAAAGAAAAAACAACACAAAAGCTTTCTCGCCTTCTGTGGCCACACAA
>NW_009722502.1:7917-9404 GCF_000703405.1 Apaloderma vittatum
CCAGTCGCTCCCAAGGAAAGCGTTTACAGCACAAACCACAAGTGACGCTGCGAGGAAGGAAAGAGAAAGAAGGACGACACCAACCGCACACACTGCTTCCTGGGATACTTTTTTATTTTTATTTTTTTAAGTCTTTTTTTCCTTTTTTTTTTTTCCCTCTCTTTTTTTCTTTTTTTTTTTTAGTATGGAGGCTCAAGTATCAGATGTAGATTCAATTTAAGCTTTACAAAAAAAACCAAAATCGAAACAAAAACCCCTTTTTGCATTCCGTAAAAATTGACAGAAAAGCGCCTTGGAACCAGGCTATAGAAGAGCAGAACTTTCAGCAGGTCTCCTCATCAACGTCTCCTTGCGAATCTGGTTTAGTCAGTATCGTACAACACCGAGGAACACCCTCTCTTCCCTCCCTCCCACCGGCCATCCCCTGCACCCGGCCCCCAAACATACATGGAATAGATTTTTTTTATTTTTTTTTTTCCAGTTCTTCCTCTTTCACACACCACAGTATTTAATAAATTCTTGTTTTACATTTTTTACACCAATGTAACAAAAGGCGGGGTTGGGTGGGGGGGGTTTGGGGAGGAAAAGACAAACAATGATCCGTGGTTTATGCAGACAAATGGGGGAGGGTGGAAGAAGGGGCCGGGGGAAGGAGGAGGCAGGGGAGGAAAGAAAAAATACATGGACGTCTACAGAAACGTAGCCTAAGGTGTCAATCGTAAAATGTGGTGCAAAGTAGGCCTCAGAGACTGAAAAAGTTTGTACAGCTTTATTCATGGGGAGAAGATGGCGTCGCGTGGGGAGTACTGGATGCAAATCGTGACGTGACGGAACAGAAAAGGGCGAGGGCGGGGAGGAGGATGAGTTTTCTAAGAAAGGAATCTAACGAGTGCATGGCATGTCTTGTTAGCATCAAGAGGATTTTAACTTTGCTGCTTTCTCTTCAAAGCCTCCACCAGGTCGTTTTTAAGAGCTTCTTGTTTTGATTTGTCTGCAAAAGTCTGCACAGACCTGCAGGGAAGAAGGAAACGCACGAGTCAGAGGCGGCGCCATGGAGGGAAGGGTTTTAACCGTTCTGGGGCGTGAGGCAAGAGGAAGGGAAGCACCTCAACCCGGGCTTAGAGGAAACGCCAGCAGCTTGCCTGTTTCAATAGGGGAAGCAGAAGGCAAAGTGAACACTTCCGTGAGTATCTCCAAGCAAAATCCACTCTAGCAAGGCTGGCCCCAAACAGACACGCTGCCCCAGCGCTTCCGCTCAGCCTCCAGTCGCTGGGGAGAGACAGTCCCTTTTTTTTAAAATCATTTTTGTGCTACAGAACAGAAAACCCGTGTCCCACCAGCAAAGGGTGTTAGCGCTCTCGCTCTCCAAGAAGGCAGAGAAAATCCAGCCTCTACCCCTGAAGGTGCGAAGGGAGAGGCTGGGGGAGCTCCTCAACCTTTTTGCAGACTGTTCACCCAGGGCCGAGCAGCCGCGGCAAAGCTTCCCC
>NW_009722502.1:9419-29607 GCF_000703405.1 Apaloderma vittatum
GCAGGGTTTACGGTCTCCAATTTGCTTTTCTAGTTCGTACCTCACCTAGAGCAATCGGGGACTCAGAGCAGCTGGAGAACAGAGATACTGTCAGAAATATTACAGGGGGGTTCCCCTTTGCTACAAGTTTGAGACTAGCAGGAAAGGTACGTCTGCCCGGAGCCAGCTCGGCTCGCTGCCCTGGGAGGAAGTTGTTTCAAGGGCACAGGTAAGAAATTTCCACGTTTAAAAAAAGCGCTCTTACACATGATCCCGGGCAGGACAATACTATCGGACTTTCCAGGAGCTGTTACCACAGAGAAGTGGTTCGGATCCGGTTTGGGAGGATTTCTCCCCACATAAACCATATTTCATACCCTGTTCAGTACCCAAAGCTACCTTATCCTGCCTGGAGGCTGTCTCCCATCAACAAGGCTGCTCACTTTGTGCCAAGTTATTTTCCTAACTTGTTTCTAGCAGGATTTCCATTCTCTTGTCTCTGGAGACTTCTGCTGCTTTCCTAAAAGCATTTTCTATTTGCATTTGTCACAGGCCACAGAAGTGGTTCTCGGCCATTATCAATTAATGCATTTTCCCCCCCGTCAGCTTAAGGCGTTTAAGCCGACGTCTGTAACTCATTCGGACCCGGAGGGGATGGTTAAGCTGGCTCGGGGACAGCCGCTGCCCGCAGCCTGGGCTCTCAGCGCTCCGGAGCAAAGGAGAGCACAGGAACAAATCCCTTCCCAGGCCGTGCGGCACACGGGCAAGTGGAGGCTGGAAATGTTTCCGTAAGAGCCGGAGCAGGGCTGGATTTCAAGCCCCCGATGCGCCAGGCACGCTGGGAACGCACACACGGGGTGAGCTCACATTGACTCAGAAGTCATGGGAAGGGCCAGGCACCTACATTTTTCTTTTTTTTTTTCCAAAACTGCGAGAATTCCAAGATTTCATTCCTTTCTGCAGGGAGGATGCTAAGATGACAGGGAGTTTCTTTACTGGTGCCCCACGGCTGTACCAAACCGGTGGCACACAAGGGACCTGAATCGAATCAGCCCAAGCCGACACCGCGCTGGGTCCGTGCCCGTGCGCTCCTCTCTCGCTCCCAAGCTAAAGTGCAAAGCGGTAAATCCCACCACGTTTCAAATGAGGGGGGGAGGAAGGGGTAGAGTAACATTTAAAATGAAAACCACAGCGTTTAGTCGGGCCAGATTAAGAAATAACCCTGGGGTGAAACACGGATCCAATGTCGCTGGTCAGTCTGCGGGAGTTAGGGGTTAGTTCTGGTCTCGGTTATCATGCAGAGGCCCCGGCCGGGTGAGTCCTGGTTTAGTGCCGGCTGTCACACCTCACAGGCAGAGGGTACCTGGGCTGGTTTAGTTATCAGGCTGGATGTAGATCTGGCGCTGGGTCAACACTTGAGAAAGCTCCCTCTGCAACTGCTTATACTTTTGGTTGTCGGGGATAGCATCGATAGATCTACAGAGAGCAGTTTAGAAACGAGGGAATCAACAGGGAAAAGAACAGTCAGAAGAACTCGAGAACACAGAGCCGGGATTCCGGAAACCACCAGGAGAGAACAAGTGTCGCTTCCCAGGTTAGAAGGAACAGGAGGAGCCTAGAGGAAAAGCCGAAGCCGCACGCTTGGTGTGTTACCGGTGCTGAGCAGCTCATCTCACCAAGGCACAAAATTCCACGACTCAAACTGAGCAACGGGGACACACGGGAAACAGATTCAAATACAAAAGCTAAAGGCAAAGCTCAAAAGGAGAAAGACCGCACCACGTACTTCCTTCTCGTGGGAATAAACGCTTCCTGGCTAAAGCCCTGCACACCACAAACGAACACAGAGGCCTCGTAGGAAAGCTGGGGGTTGGAAAAAAGAAAAAACAAACCAACAGCTGCGTTCTCAGATCCTCTCAACTCCCTCTGCCCGTGCTGTTAAGGCAGCAGCACAAATATTTAATTAGCACCATTATTCCATCTTCTTTCACAACGCAGCGTGTGCGAGCACAGCACCGGCCTTATTTGCACCATTTGTTTCATGCTACGTTATCACGGTGTGCTCGGACGTCCATCCATGGTTTAAAATGAAATTATTTTACATCACAGCTCTCTACTTTCTTCTGCAATCACGAGAACTACCAGCTGGGAGTTTCTATGAGAAATTCCTCACCAGAAAGGAGCAGGGCTTGAAGGGGACAGTACAGTCGCCCCCCAGCAGGGTGCAGGGGGTTTATTCACTTCCTCTGCTCCAGCACGCTGCACTCTGACCAGCGGTGCCGAACGACAGAAGTTAAAGCAAAGTCTAAATACCGCAAGACATTCATGCCACGACTTAATGCTGGGATCAACTGACTGTTTTTAAGAACAGCAGAAAGAGAAGTCAGAATTTAAGTACACCTGTCAGGACTCGGAAGAATAAAACTCCTAATTAAAAATAACCCTGAAATACAAGTGTTGCTAATTGGGCTGTTTTCTTCCTGGTGAGGGATTAAAACGTCGCTTCCAATTTCTACCGTTACAAGGTAGAAGCGTTCCCTAAACTCCGCACGACAAAACGTTTCCAAAGCACAGCGAGGGGTTGGAAAAACCTTTGTGTGCGGAAGGGCAGCTCCAGCAAAGCGCAGCAGGTCGGGGCTGGGGCAGCCCCACGGGTGCCGCGGGGGAACGCGGGGAGGGTCCAACGGTCGCCCGGAGAGCCCCTTACCTCAGCCCATTAACGATGTCCTTCGTTTTCCCAAAATAAATCTCGTTCAGCGTACTTCGGATTTTGTTTTCCATGTCCTAGGGAGAAAAACAAAAGCAAGGAATCAGATCTTTAGCCGTGTCAGCCGCGTGCAGACGGGCATCGCGCGTGTGCTCCCCTCGGCGCTCGGCACCGCCGCACGACTCGACTCGCGCGTTCTCGCTGTTTCAGTTCTCACGGGAGGCAGAGGGATCCGATCCCATCCCTCTGCTCTCATCAGAGAAACGAAGGCTCAAGCTCCATCGCCATCCTCTCCCACTTCATCACGGCTGAGATGTGTGTCTGCGCCACGAGAGGGCAGGTTCTGCCCAGTTATCGCTCCTGCCTTCAGCCGCAGAGAGAGAAAAACCATCTGAGCCCAGGCTCACCCTGCTCTGCCGCTTGCCGGCCCTGGGCAGCCCGGGAGCCGGCAGCCAGTCCTTCGGCACAGCCCACAGGTCACTAGTTTTGAGCTTATGGGTTACTTGGAATTTTTGAGCTGCTGTCTCCCCATCAAAACTACGCAGCAAAGAGTTTTGTGAGAAGAGCTTGTAAACGAGCATTTTTTCATTAGGATGCCCAAGTCAGAAACTTAAAAAAACGGGTCCAGAAAGAAGTACCCGCCTGCCTTGCACTTCCCAGTTCCTTTGAAAAAAAAAAACAAACCAAAAAAAGCAGCATTATAGTCTATTTTAGTTGCGAATCAATTCCTCTCTTGCAGAAATCAAGAACACCTTGGCACAGGACAGCGAACCAACGCAGTCGCACCCTGCGCTCGCTGAGCTGAGCAGGCCCGACTGAGCTGCCGCCCAATCTCACACTAAAAACCATCCCAGTGGCTTTAACAGGGCACTTAAACACACTGAACATCAGTTCAAGGGACAGTTCTGTGTAACACAACCTGGCTTTAAGCAATCCTGCCCCAAACTGCCCGGCGAAGCACCGTGGGTAGGAAACGACAAACCAGTTGTCAGGACAGGAGCGCTCGTCTCCAGGACGGTTCTTGCTGTAACGAGCAGGAGACAAAGCGCTTGGTGGCACTTTTGTTTCTACAAAGTCATGTGAAGAGCAGCACTGAGCCATCGAACCCCGAGCAACATCAGCACGATTAAGCTTTATCCGATAGGACTTGTTTGTGAAGACAAAAGCAAGCGCACGACAAAATTCTTAAGATAAGGAACCAAACGCAGGGAAGGGAACCTGCAGCAGGCTCCGGCCGACGCAGCACTTACCTCTACCAAGCGTCCGATGTTGGCTATGTGGGGAGAGGAGTCGCTCACAGTCTCGTCTTTCTCCATCTGGAAAGGAAAGACACAAGGTGGGTGGGTAACGCGGGATCTGACGCTGGATGCGGGACAGCTCTCCTCACCAAGAGGGGATGGGAGAAGCGGGTCTCCCAGCCCTGCACTAACTCTTCTTTCAACGTGCAAATGGGGCAGTAACGTACCGAGAAACCCCCAGAACCTGACAAAGGCTCACGTGGTGAGAACAGAATTGCAGCATAAAAGCCCGAATGAGAATAACTCCCTGCCGTAGATCCCTGGCGCAGACGGGTGTGATGGAGCCACCGCTCCTTGCCCGCGGCACGGCTGCGGGAGATTTGCGGCGGCAAACACGTAACACGACGAGGAGCGCAGTGACGTGGACGTGAAAACAAGGCTGTCGACGAGACACACGCCAGGACGGTGCTGGCAGTTCAACAGCTGCGAACCCCCCCTGCAAACCCGGCCGTTTCTTTTAACCTTCTTCTCAAACGCTGCTTCCCACCAGGCGTCGGGCACGGTCTCCGTTCTCAAGATCTTCCGGGAAAAGCCACCTCGGGCATTACCTGCCTGCCAGCAGAGAGGGAAGGTGCAGGGAATACAAAACCCACAGCTACCCGCGGGACTGGCGATGATTTCAGCTACTGCACTCATGTGGAAGGACAAACGGGAGAGTTTGTAGTTCTCTGTTCTCTTTTCTGAACAAAAAGCGGAACCACCATTTACCAAACTCTTCGGGAGGAGCTGGTATGAAGCAGTAAGCGCGGGCAGAAAGGAGCCAACCACCTTTTGTGGTAGAAAGTCAGATCAGTTTATACAAATACCAAACTTCTAGTGTAGTGGCTGAACAGGAGACAGAAACCTGAGCTGGGTGAGGTTTTTCATCACTGAGATCAAATACTGGGAGCCGGCACTGCAGAACTTGCTTTATGTTGTCTGACTTCACCCCGCGTGGCATCCACGCAGGGGGTCCAACGGCCCGATGCCTGATCCGCACCCAGGAAAAGCCCGTCAGCCCCGGCTGCCGGCGTGGAAATTGTGGCTGGACACGGCCAAACCGCCCAACACGGGACATCAGTCCCAGGGACCTTGGCTGATACAAGATGTGCTGAGACGGCATGAAAACAAAACGGGGAGAAAAAAACCGTAGTGGGAAGAACAGTCTTCAAAGGGTTTGACTAATCCCCCTGAATTCTCTCATCCATCTGTTCATATCCCTCCCTCAGGGTAGAGTTTAAAAATCTGGGCTGGCTACAGGTTCCTTCTAATAAGCTAAGCCTCTGACAGGCTTGGGGAAGCACGTAATTTAGTCGGAACCCCGAAGGCAAAAGATAACCTCGAAAAGGGGGGAGGAAGAGAACAAGGACGTTGAATTTTTCCTTCAGGCCGCACTCCGATTGTTTACACGGGAGGGAGACGCGCTGCCTGGAGAGCGGATCCAGTTGTGTGGAGGGAGAATATAAATCACCATCCGGCGAGTTCGGGAACTATGGGCAAATCGCCCGACTCCGGGGCAGCCGGGGCGCTGGCAACGCGTCCGTTCCTTCCACCGGCTCCCCGCTGCGGTGCCGCCACACTGGGACCGGCTGAGCTCATTGCTAAGGAGCAGGGTCTGAAAACAGCATTTTTTATATTTTTTTTCTTTCTTGCAAAATGTCTATGGTTACATCTCCATAAAATCCACTGCCAGAAGGAAAACATTTTTATACGGTTTAGAAGGCCAGATGTTACGAGAGGCTGCTTTAATGGAGTTTGGAGCCAGTCAGCAGCCGTGTCACACCCCCGGCAGAGCCGGTGGGGTTTTTAAAGGTTCCTTCCGGTGGCCGTAACCGCTCGGACTCCCACACAAAGCCTCGAGCTGCTTAAATAGAGGGGTTCATGTGCTCGGAGGGGGAAATTCCCTTCTGGAAGTTGATGTTAACAAGCAGCTCATCTTCCCACCGTCGCTCCCCATCTGCTGCTGAGCTCAGCCAAAAACCCAACGCTCCCCGTGAGCCAAGGCCGACCCGCTCGGCTCGGCCCCCCCTCTCCCCCCGCTCGGCCGCTCCTCTCCCGCTGGCGATTCCCGCTGCTCCGCGCCCTCAACTCATCAGCCCGGCCGTCTGCCGCCAGCCTGACCCACAGGGAAACTCACTCTGCTGGGGCTAACTCGGCTCTCGCTGGCTGCCTGCTCAGCTCGGGGCAGCAGGTTGGGCTTTCTGTAAACGTTACTTGGAGAAAGAGGTCAGAGGAAGAGAGAAATTTCAGTTGGAGAAACGCTTTGTTTCACCACAAGGCGTCTGAACAGACCAGAGAGATAAGAAGGAAGCTCAGCCACCATTTTGCTCGGAAGACAACGCAGCTGCTTTGGCCACGGAGAGACGTGAAAATCTCTTTAATGAAACGCAAACAGCCCGAGGCGAGCCAGAGGCTCCCAAGCCACAGGCAGTGGGCAGGCTCAAGCCTCCAGGTGGAAAATATGTGGAATTATTTGGATATCAGCGAGGCAGAAGTTGGCCCCTCTCTCTCTCCCCAACGCTTATTTCAAACTGTAACTGGATAAACGAAGGCTGTGAGCTCCACAGCTTGGCAAAAATCGGCTGAGAACTTACCTCATCCCTCCCATGTCCATTTACTCTAAATGCCATAACCAGCGATATCGCGTGTCCTTTACCAAACTGCACGTCCAAACCCAAGAGCAAACCTCGTGTCAGCTCTTTACTAGTCCGTAACTGCTCGACTGTTCTTTTCCTCAACCAGCGATTATTTAACCGAACCACCATAAAATCTGTGCGTTCATGCGAAGCAGAAATAATCTCCCAGACAACGACTGCTCGGTACATCTCCACTATCCCCTGCACCCCAAAATTCTGCTCTGGTGCCTCCAGGGGACTGGACAACTGCAGAAGGGGGAGCGTAAGGATCGTGACAGCTACGACGTGAAGATCCTTTTGGTGGAAAACCTCTCCCTGCCGCCCCACTTCCCGCTCCGACAGCCAGGAGCTGGCGGGACAGGCCTTTACATGAAAGCTCCACTTGACAAAAACACGCCCCCGTGCTGATCCCGGAGCTCGAGCCTCCGAGGGTTTCCCTCTTAGCAAAGTGGCATTTTGCGGGACCAGCCACAGATCCTGCGGCACATCTTTCCAAACGCCGGGAGAGCTGTTTGCAGCAGAGCAGCTGCTCTGCAAACCCTCCCTCCTTCACCAGAGTGTGAAAACACCAGAGTGTGAAAACACCAGAGTGTGAAAACACCAGAGTGTGTTTCCAAGCAAGAAAATCGACGCACACCTGCGCTGCTTTCATCTGAAATCCCAGCCTTCGCTTCCCCCACAGCTTCATAACCCGCCCTTGCCGCAGCTCCGTGCAGAAATAAACTACGGGGCTGGCACCAACTCTGGTCTCAGCACGCTTCCACTTCCTCGCAACGGCCGTCTCGGCTCAGGGAACACACCCACGCGGGTTCCTTGTGCGCAGCGAGGCTTTGGGCTCAGGAAGGCACCTGTTCCGTCTCGCTTCTAAGGAGGGGACTCCAGAAATGTCGGACAAAGCGCACGTTTGACGATTCGCCAGAAAACAGGGAGGCTGCGTCTCCTTTGCATAAAACGAAACGGGACCCTACAGCTGCTCGCCCCTTAAATAAAAGCGCAGCCTCAGGAAACCTCAAAATGCAGCCAGAGCAGCGCAGCGCCGTGGCCAACGACGCGAGCGATTCCAGCGTACACAAAGGGGACGGGACCCCGACATCTGTCAGAAAAGCGTCTGCCAAGCATCTGGCTTCCATCGGGACAGGGGTGGGAGTTACCTGCAGGCACTGCAGAACGTGCCAAGTAACCCAAGAGCTGCCACACTTTGTGTTTCTCTCGCTCACCCTGTTGAAAACTGAAGGTAGCACGACCCCTCCTCAACTCTCAGCGCTTCAACCCACATCCCCCTCGTCCAGGCAGACGGCCGTCATGTGCCGATCGCTCCCTCCTGCCCCAGATTCCAGCCTCGGTCCCCACACAGACCGAATCCTGCCCGTGTGGGACGGGAGCTGGGAGCAACTTCCCCGTCCCAGCCTGAGGGGCTTCAGCTCCGAGCTCGCCCGCACCACGGCCGGGCTCGGCTCCAGAACAGATTGTCTGGGACAGCACCTTGGTCCAGGCAACTGTAAAAAATGTTCTCTGACGCCTCTTAAGGAACAAAAAAAAAATAGAAAAATCAACCTTCTCCTTCCAGTTCCACCAGCAGGTTCTTCTATAACGTCCTTTGGAGTCCAAAATGAGATGGCTCCATCAGCCGCGTTGGTATTTATGTCCAACAGCTCGTAGTGCTCAAGATCAGAGCAAAACCTTCACCAGGCAAAGAGAGAATGTTCTCCCGTACAAAAGGAGCGCTTCAGCAACGGTCTAACGAGGTGTCCAGTGTGAAGATGTCACCCGAGCTTTAATTCTCCCTCAGTTTGCAGAGCACAATCACGAGCTGTGGATCCTACGCACGTGGAGCCAGCGAAGAATCTCTCTCATCCTCTCAAGAAAAAAATCTATTCACGCGCACATAAGACTCATTTATGCACATCCATAAATTATGTCAAGAATTGTTTATCTCAAGAGCTACGTTTCTGTGCCCTCTGCTTGGGGGTACAGACACGCATTTCCCTATGGATCAGGACAGAATCTGAAATCCTACATTTTGAACAAAGCCCAAACGCAGAACTCTGTCCAGAACACACCCCGTGACATTTGACGTCAATTAGTCTGGAGCTCCAGCTCTTCAGAAGAAACTTCCACACCTCACCAAAAGCCTGAAGCTCTCCAGTTGAAGACCACCAGGTAAAGGAACCGAAAGCTGCGCAAAGGAGGTTTCCAACTTCCCAGAAGAGGCTGAGTCCTCTGTCTGCCACATCGCTGTCCGCTTGCAAACATAAAACGCTTCTGCAGCTACTTCTGCCTTACAAACACAGACAGCTCCTACAGCAGCACATGCGAAAAGGCTCCAGGAAAAGCACGGAGCAGCCGTAGTTCAATGAATTGGAAAAGACGCGTCTGTTCTCAGAGTAATTTCACTCGTTCACGTAGACACGAGCCAGGGACGCGACCTCCACGTAACAGCTACTCAGAACAGCACAACACGTGCTCCAAGAATACTCAAATACGCTGTGTCTTGGAGGGGGAAAAAAAAAACACAACTAAAGGATAAATAATTTAATAAATCATCCTTAGAAATTCAGTGTGACGTTTAGGAATAGCCTAAGTGGGAGCCTTGCAGTGACAGGGGACAGGTCATGGCCAGATAGTCCAGACCAAGGCAACAAAAACCTCACGTTTGTGCCTGATGTAGGGCAACAGCACCTCCCCAGGACGAGGGGACAGCCGGGGACAGCAACTCCTACACTCTCACTTCTGCATCCAAGCCCAGCTCTACCGTGCCACCACGCTGTCTGTTGAGAACATAAAAAAACCAGCCCCGAGTGTCACCGCACGCGCTAGGGAGGGGAATCACCGAGCGAGCGTTTCCATCCCTCCCAAGCTGCAAACACTCCCCGCAGCATTTCACTGCGAGCCGTGCCCAGCTCTCGGTTGCTGCCAGAGGTGGTGAATCAGGAGCCCGACACGAGCCGTTCCTTTGCACCTGCTCCCGGCCACCAAGGCCGTCCTGCCAGTCACCACCTGATGGGCAGCGAGGAGGCGAAATGGGTTTTAAAGTGACGGCTCTTGGAGCCTTCCCTGTCAAAGCAGTGAACGGTTCTCTGTGTCCGTTTGTAAGCCAGGATGACACAAAGCTCACAAACACTTCAAAAGCTTCCTCTGAAACACAGGGGCGGCTGCTATTTGTGTTTTAGGATCAAGAGTGGTCAAGTAGCTCCAACACCGAGCTGACCGAAACCCGTATGATTTACCCTGGCCCAAGTTATTCCAAAACAACGGTCAGGACGTCAGATTACTGGTACCATCAAGGTAAAACCGTAACATTCCCTTGGAGAGAGAATAAAACCTACTTCCAGTGCCTAAGTTTGCTGCCGACTGTATAAAAAGCCCACCAAAAAGCAAAAATTAAACCAGCTGTCCTTAAGCCATGCGGCAAACAGGATTTACTGCAAAGGAAAAGCTTTGCAACTCGGGAGTTTAGCCCAGCCAGCGCGAAGTAAACGGCTCAGGACAACTCTTCCTCCTCCCGCAGCTCACAGACCTCCAGGCAGCGTGAAGATTCGTGTTTTCTGCCCCGGATTCTGATGAAGCCCATCCCGTTAAGCCTCCTCTGGCATCCACCAACAGAAAATGCCCAGCCCAAAGCGAAATTCCGAAAGCCGCGCTCGCATTGTTTGTGCCGAGGCAGCGCGTCGTTACGCCGGTGGCTTTTTTACGGTTGCTTCCCCTGGAAGCGGGGCCCCGCTTTAATGCACCGCACACAAATTAAACGATCTGCCGTGAAAATGATGACAGAAGCACGAATCTCCCCACCAGAGCTTCGAAAGTCAAACGAAACGAGGCCAAGGTGTGCTGAGGACACCCGTTCTCAACAGACTCTTGTTTTCCTTGGCGCGGCTCTCGGCTACGGCCACAGTCAAGCCCTTGGCCTCCGCTTCCCGGCTGTGAGTTAAAGTCTTAGGAAGGTCTGTGATTAAACATTTGTCCGGGTCACCATAACTCGGGGGTAATTACCGTGAGCGCTCTTTAAAAGAGCGCGCAATGCGCAAAACTGTCTGCAGACGCCTCTCCCCTGCCCCGCCTCTGCTTTTCCATCAGCTTCTTCTGTAAATCAACAACATGGAAAGAAAAATCACTGAGGTCTAGGGCAAGCTCCTGCGACTGCAACACCGACACCATTTCGGTTCCTCCCTGCAGTCACAGACCCTTTTTCCTTCGCCTGGCTCAAACCTGTACAAAAACACGAACTATTTTAACAGAGTCTGCATTGTCCTTTGTATCAAAAGCGCCGGCTGGCCCTGGGAAGTCTCATAAAGGAGTTTCGGCGACTGCCAATCCCTCGGGTGGCTCGTGACCGTACAATGCGCCTCCTGTCCTCCGGAGCTTATTACTCCGCTCGAGTCACCGATTTGCAGCAGTCCAGGTGCTCAGCGACTGCGTCGCAGCAGCGGCACGGAGGAGGGAGACGGGAACCTCCGGCAGGTGGCTGGGGCAGGAGGTCCAGCCCGGTCCAGCAGATCTTGCCTGTCAGAGACTAAACGAGCCCGAGCAGGCAGCGGGCTGGTGCCTTCCCGGAGAAAAGCAGCTCTCAGGTGGAAGTCACAGTAATTAACACTGGCACAAAAACCCTCGATGTTTAGAAGAGACTGAGGGTTTTAAACTTCTTTTTTTTTAAAGTCAGCATCTTGGTACAGCAGAAGGAAAATATTGAAGGAGGATACGGAAAGACAACTGACGTCTTGCAGCCAACACAAAATCCAGGCTCGCTCAGGGCAGCCCTGGCTGCCTTTCGAAAGCCGCGCGTAACTAAAGAGATCCTCTCGCCATCCTACCGGAATCTTCCAGAAAGAAAGGGGACAAATCTTACAGATAAAACCCACCTGTCTGGGTAACAGGCTGTGACTTAAAAGCGAGCCTGAACTCCAGCTGAATGGTTTGTATTTTGAACTGAAAGCTCTGCTGCCGTCCAGCGAAGCTCAGGAGGGTTCCCGGTAATTACACACTTACGCAGTCGCTGTTTCACAGGGCGCAGCAGGAGAAGAGATGTTTACACAACACCTCACAAAATCAACTTTTTCGTGCCTGACTGGGACTACCGGGTCTCTAAAGGAGGCAGGACATGCAGCACGCGCTGACCCGCGGGCGTACCTGTCTGGTAAGGCTCCCTCCGAGGTTCATGGTACCAGAACCGGTTTTATTAGTCTGCAGCCACAGCATCACTGTGGAGGTCAGCTTGTAATGAGCGGTACGGCCACTGGATTTCTCCTAGAAGTGGGAGGAGAACAAAAACAGGGAGACAAAAGGTTAAAATCCCTCCAAAAACGAACCGGCGGCCAGCCTGGAAGCAGCCCCCAGCAGCAGGACAGACACGCGTAACTCCACTCGCACAGCACGGTCTGCAGCTTAAAAACAATTTGAGGTGTGCACACTCCCTTAATTTTCCCAAGCAAATCTAGTTAGGGCAATTTAACCTCTTATTACCTTGGGTTTATTACCTAATTAGCGATATTTATCTGTAGATCTTTATATAAAAAAATAATAATAAAATATAATAATCTCAGGATCACAAGCACAGAAAGTAACATACTTCCAATTCTTCTGGGATTCTTTTTGATTACAGCCCCGACTTATCTCTATCCAAATTGCTTCGGGGAATTTTCCAAAATTAACAGGGGAAAGAAGTTTACGGCCCCTAACACAATATTGCATTGTTCGGTGGAACACCTGTGCTCGTTAATTGTCTGGAATTAAGAGGGTTTTGCTTTCACTCGGGTCTATCAGCTGCCCCAGAGGCTGTACCTGAACCTCCACCACGTGGATGGAATCCCAGCATCCCTTAATCTTCTTTGATCCGTCTCCAGCTTTCTTAATGAGGATCACCCCGGCAAAACCATGATCCAGATCCCAGAGGTAGACAGAGGAGACTCCACCTTCAAAATACCTGCGGGACGCAATCCGACAGGCGCGTTAAAAGCCAGCGGGACCCACGCCGGGGTCAGAAGCAGCAACAATCTTCAATAAGCAGATCCTAGTCAAGACTCTTTTTTTTTAACCGGTTACCCACCTCCACGCACAGCAGGTTAAATCATTTTATAACACTGAGGCTTTCATTACAAAACCTGTGCATTTCTCTAAAGGAGAATAAAAGTTGAGGGAGAAACAGAGCTTGCTACAGATTTCTACAGCACTTGAGCAAACGACTCCTCTGATTCCAATTAATGTAACAGCTGGTAAAAGCACAAGCTGGGAAGGAGGCTGAGAGCGAGGCTTGATTTTACGGTTTGGGTTTTGGTGTTTCGGGTTTTTTTCTTTTTTTCTCGCTCTTGGGAAAGCCCGGAAGTTCTTTACAACAAAGTCCCCTAATTAAGGCAGAAAGGAGAGCAAATAAGCTTTATGCTGCTGTCCCCTAAGTTTGTGCCTTGATTTATGGCAAATAGAGTTGAACTGACACCAAGGGTCTGAGAAACGAAAGGATGCTGTCGAGGATTCCAGATCCTTCCAGCTCCAGATGAAACAGGCTACATCACCGACCTCTCGGGTTTCTGGCAGCAAAAGGCACAGTTAGAAAATCTACAAAGCAACGACATCTCCAGAACCCGAATCCTTTACACCACGAGCGCTCAGCTCCCACGTGATTTAACGCGACGGGAACCAAGGCGAGGCTGTGGGAAGAAAGATGCGCAAGAACCAACGTTGGCTTCTAGAGAACCGAACCCGTAACCTGCAGCATCCTGCCAACTGCTTCCAGCCTCCAAACAGCCACCAGGAGAAGGGGGCAAAAGGGAACAAACAGTATTCCGTGGCACACGACTCCAAGATCTCCCCGACGACACTGCGCGCGATCGCCACCTCCTGCAAAGAGCTACAGCAAGGAGGTGAGGTGGCTTCAGCTGAGCCAGACCGGTGACAGGACATTTCAGCAGTCCGATATCCCTACTCTCTCCTGAGCACCTCCTGCCGCTCTGCACAGACGGACCCAAAGCCGGCAGAACACCTGGGAATTCGCCGTCTGGAGAGCAACAGCTCCTCAGCCCAAGCCAGGAGGAAGCCGCTGGGATTGACAGTTCCCAGCAGCTAAACCGAGAGTCACGCAGATAAATTGTTCTGCGTCCCTGCCTCTCGCTGCCACGAGCGAGATGATCCCAAAGATCTGCAAGTGGCTGCACGTTTCTCCTCTTCTGCAAGAAGGGAAAGTATCACTCACCACCAACGTGAAAAACTCGTTGAACCCTCCTCTCTTGCGCACTCCCCTCCTTTCTAAACACGAGCCGGACAGTCGTTAATGGCATTTCAAATGTGATTTACCGCGCACCTCGGACTTCATGTATTAGCTACAAGAAGTGCAGATTCAGGAATACTGACCCACCTTCTCCAGGAGCAAAGACACTGGGAAGTTCGTGCAAACAACACGGGCGGCATTTTCTCTGCACTTAGAGCCCGGCCCAGTGTTGTTTCAGGGTGACAGGGTCACCAAAAGAGCCCCAACTCCGTTCAATCGCAGGCGCCCGAGTCTGTACCGAAGGCAAGTGCTGACCCCAGGAGGGGCAGCGGCTTCGTATCACTCACCACACGGTTTGATTTTTAACGGGTGACTCCTGCAAGCTGAGCCTGGGCAACCCACACCCGCGGCACTGCCCTGCGGCTCCTGTCAGGGCAGCGCTGGCTGGAAAAGGAAAGCCCTTTGCTCCCCAGGCTCCCAGCAGGCAGCTTCAACCCAGCAAACACCCTTCTTACATCCCCCAGGCAATTCACAAACGGATTTTGGTTAAAGCCATCAACAGGAGCTTCGGTCCTGCAGGGAACCTCAGTTCCTACCGAAGCGACCCTTCCTTTGACAAAACGGCGGCAGGAATCAAAGGCCAGAGAGCAGAGGCTGTGGTCCGTTTCCAGACTGAGTTTGATTAAAAAAATAAGGGAATTTACTCCAAATGAACCAGCAGCCGCTGAGAATATCACAGACAGTTTCCCTATTACCCACTTTAGGAGCTTGTTACGAGCATGAAACATTAATGAAGAGAGGGACCGAAACAAGGGGTTTGGAAATTTATTCTTACCTACTGGGACTTTGATCCTAAGGACATGAAACGGGAATAAAATAATTTTTATGTCGTTCACCTTTATGAGATTTTACATAAAGGCTTTTGTGGGTATTTTAAGAATGTGCTAAAATGTTGTCTGAAACCACATAAAACCATCTGAAGAACCTCCCGCCAGAACTAACAGCGCACACATGGAAACGCTTTAACGTGCCTTTGTGTATTTAATGAATCAAATGTAGTATTAATATTGTTTTAAATACCAACATGCTATTTCAATAAAGCTGCTCCACCATAGCCAGATCCAGTATCTGGAGACTCGAACACCACCGCCAGCGGCTGAACCGTTCCGAATCCAAAGCACGCCGGGCTAGACACAAGCCAAAGCCTCCCCTGCGCTTCAGTAATATATAATCCCAGTGAAAAATTCACTCCTCCTTCGCGGGGAGAAAATACAGACCCTTGATCACAACGTCAGACTTCACCTCTCCTCACGCAGCAACTGAAGTGGGATTTCTGGAGACCACCTAAACCCAGGGAAGTCGTCTTCGGTGAGAGGAACGTTCCCCCAAACGCCTTTTCTTCAAGAAAAACGAGGAAGTGCTACAGGTTAATTGGCTGCTACGCAAGAGAAAAGCAGCTGACAACAGAGAGATTGATAGGAATCAAAATCTACAGTCGGGAACTTGGATTTGCTGCAAGAAGGCTGGACCGCCTCCACGAAACCCTTCACCACACGTTGTTGAAATCCAAGCAGGAGAGGTAACCAGCTTGGAAAAGGCAGAAGCTCACATCTGCTCTGTCAAAGGGACGGACGGGCAAAGCAGTTACACCCAGGAGTTGTGGCAGAACACTTTTAAAGCTCCTGAACCAAATGTAATTTTCTTTCTGGGGAGGGACTTTTTCCAAGAGTCTCCAGCCATGGGACAAGGGGAAATGGATTTAAGTTAAAAGAGAATAAATTTAGATTGGATCTTAGGAAAAAATTCTTCAGTCCAAGGGTGGCAAGAGTGTGGAATAAATTGTCCAGGCAAGTTGTGGCTGCCCCCTCCCTGCAGGTGTTCAAGGCCAGGTCGGATGAGGCCTTGAGCAACCTGGGCTGGTTAAGGGCGTCCCAGCCCAGGGCAGGGGGTTGGATGAGATGATCTCTAAGGTCCCTTCCAACTTAGACCATTCTGTGATTCTTTAGCGCCCACCCCTGCTCGTTGTGCGGTGTCCTCCTGCACAACAGCGGCCGTAAAAGGCAACCTGTGTCCTTCAGAAGCTTGAGTCCCCTCCCGAAGCACCCAAAGCACCCAGGTGATGCTTCCGAGATGTCCAAGAGGCCTGAAGTAGGAGGAAAACTCCAGTTCAGAAATGTCCCCAAAGGACAAACCCTTCCCAAAGGGCAGCAATTTCAAAGCAAAGCAACCTCTCCTCTGCTGAAGGACGCAGATCTGTCCAGGACGTACTCTGGCTTTACCTGCAGACACAAGCTTGTCACAAAACAAGGAAAACCACAGTCTCGTGCTTGTCGTGTCTCTCCGTTAACAACCACAACCCCTCGAATGGTATCACAGAACGGTTTGGGTTGGAAGGGACATTCAAAGACCATCTAGTCCCCACGAGTTCCCTGCCTTCTCCGAGGACGGACGGTGTTCTGCCATCCCCAGTAAATTCACTTTCTCTGAAGCTGCCCAGGGAGGTGACCACAAGGCCCCAGACCCAAACGTAATCGTTCTTTCTCTTTACCAAATTCAGAGTAGCATTTCACTCAAAATCAATTCTAGTTTTAACGTCACGATCAAACGCTTGAGTTTTATACCCGTTACTCATCAACCACAGAACTCCTGGAAAAAAGCTGTTTTACACAAGAAATGTCACACTTAAGGCTGACCTACTTTACGGATGCAAGAATAAAAGAAAATATTTAAGCTAAGAGTGATCCAAAGCTTTATGAAGTGTTTGAAGTTTAAGCGGGTGGAGACACAGGATGGAAACTTGTTTAAAGAGCTCGAGCCGTATCCATGAAGCCGAGAGCCTGTGGCCAGAGCAAAGCTCTAACTTCAAGAGAGACGGGACAGGGGAGGAAATCCTCCAGCTTCCAGCAGAGACCTCAGGAAAGGAGGGCAGCGGAATCACTTTGCTCTGCCACTAAAGGATAGAGCAGGAAAGGCACCGCAACTCTCCCGAGAGCTTTTTTGCTTCTCGCAAGCCTCGCAAACAAACGCCGGACCTGAGTCTGAGCAAACGAGTTTCCACCACACGGCAATAAAAACAAGCTGGGACTTTCAACTCCAGCTCCGAACCAAATCACTCGTCCCTAAAGGCACTCGTGTCTGTTCCAGGAACCGAGAGCCAGAGACAGAAACCCAGCCCGTGGCTCTGGCTCCTGGCTCTCGCAACACGAAGCCTTGAAATCCTGATGCCAAAGAATCGATACCTGGAACCTCAGACCAGCCAAAAAGAGCCGTGAGCTGTTTCAAACTGGCTCGTTTCAAGCAGCAAAATATATTTTGTTTTCTTTTTTTCCCCTCCTAAAGGTTGTACAGTGATTTCTTCCAGCTACAGGAGTTCAGCATGGAAACGTCTCCGTCTATTTAGATCAACAGACTCCCAACAAAGCTGTCATTTCAAAATCCCACCCCAAAGGAAAACACTGAGCATTCAGCTCCGAAGGTTTTTACAAGAGTGACAATGAATAAAGTCAATCCGAGAAGCCAGTGTCCGACAGCAACCCAAAAGCGTTACCTAAAAGACCGGGTGAGGCCACAGACATTTCAACCACCCTTAAAACCCACCGATGGCAAGTGACTGGGTGCAATTCGCACTGAGTCCTTCCTCTGTGCCTGCACTCTGGCACTTCCAACCAGCCCAGAAATAGTGATGGAAACAGGAAGGAAGAGGCAAACCTCAGCGACCCACCCTCCAAACCCAAGTAAGTCTTATGAGGAATGGTTGAAGGAGCTGGGGCTGTTGAGTTTCAAGAAGAGGAGGCTCAGGGGAGACCTCATCACTCCCTGCAACTACTTGAAAGGACGTTGTGGAGAGGTTGGTGCTGGTCTCTTCTCACGGGTAATTCATGACAGAACAGGAGGGAATGGCTGCAAACTGCAACAGGGCAGGGTTAGACCCGACAGTAGGAGGAATTTTTTTCACGGAAAGAGCAGTCAGAGCTTGGCACAGGCTGCCCAGGGAGGTGGTTGCGTCCCCAACCCTGGAGGTGTTGAAAGGTCGTTGAGATGTGGGGTTGGGGGAGATGGTTTCAGGGTGAGCTTTGTAGAGCAGGGTTAGTGGCTGGACTTGATGATCCCAGGGGTCTGTTCCAACCTGAATGATTCTGTGATTCAATAAAAACATCGTGAAGGCACCCGTTCCGATCACCTGCAACCTCTCAGCTCAAGGGAGAGGAAGAAAAAAAAAAAAGTCTTGAGGACAACATCAAGAGATCAGGATTGTCACTAAATCACCTCGTTGCCCGTGTCCTCCATCCAGCTTTCTGGCGAGGCAGCTCCCGAGCCTGTTCGTTTTATTAAAACACCGGTTGGTATCAGGACCTAACCGGGATGTAACACCCCTCCCACAGCATGAGTAGGGTTGATCTACAGTTCTTCTCCCCGTCCTCCTTTGGCCCCAGGAGCACAACTCTGTGAACACTTTCAGAACGTTACCTGAATGCGTAAAATGAAGAAGGTAAAAATGTTTGTGTACGTATTTCACCAGGGTTTATGAACACAGCCCCAAGTACGCCCGTGGACTCTGCGCAGGTATTGAAAAAAAATTCCAGCGTACACAGGTGCAAAAATCCCTCGAGCAAACATACCAATCTCCTTAGGTATGTGCAACTCCAGTGCCAGTTGTACTTAAAAGCGCACATCTGGACCACGGTGGGATGACTCAAACTGCAAAGCAGAGTTGTGAAGTGCAAGAACTCTGCAAGGAAGGAAAAGAGTAACCAAATAATGGGATCCTGAAGGCTAAAAATCCCCCAGAACGTCCTGTTTTATGCACTCCAGTGCTTTTCACCGTTCCAAAAAAACCAATGCGATACTGCTCACATTTTCCTTACCATCCCATTGCTCTCGGCAGATGGAAACTAATGACCAAATCCCTTTTGAGAAGTCACCTGGAAACAGTTCCATCAGCCACCTAATAAGCAAGACAATGGGTCACTTTGTAACGCGGCCAA
Organism: Apaloderma vittatum; assembly: GCF_000703405.1. NCBI lineage: Eukaryota > Metazoa > Chordata > Aves > Trogoniformes > Trogonidae > Apaloderma > Apaloderma vittatum. The sequence continues at coordinate 28,199 of NW_009722502.1, forward strand.
GCGCAGAACCGGCTCATTAACGACCAGGAAGCACCGACTGCCGACAAATCTCTCACCCGTACCCATCCCTTCGACCCGCGCGCTCCATCCACCGGCAGCCTGACACGTTTCAGACTCTGCCAGCTATAATTCAAATACGAGGAGGAGGGGAAAAGACAGCAGAAGTCTCCTGCGCCGTGTGTAAGTTTGCCATAGTCTCCGCAGCCCAGATTCCGTGTGACAGGCGTCTTTCTTCAGGCAGGAATTTATTGGATACGCTGCAAGGTGGCTGCGATTTGTTACATTGCTCGGTCTTCAATTTTCCGTCGTTAAAACATGGTACATTTGTGAAAGCGTGAGGCCAAGCTCTGTAAGCGCAAGCACAGCCATGTGTTGTTAGAGATAATCGGCTCAAAAAACTCCAGACCGTAAGAAACTGGCGGTTTACAAGTTAGTCTCACGCCATTTCTGAAAGCATGGAAGTAAAATTTAGTCTCACTCCATTTCTGAAAGCGTGTAAGTCATTTCTTACTAGGGATTTAAAGGCTTCAGAGCGCGGCGTTTGAAGATAGAGCTGCGTCACCAGCGCTGACCTCCTCATACAAGCTTTTTCTCTGCGGTGTTCGGATTTTATGTAATCACAGAGAACCGTGGGAACCCAAGGGAAAAATCTCGTCCTCCACTGAATAGCTCCGATTCGCAAGATAAGAACGCAGCCTCTGCAGAGCTGCTCCAAAATGAAGCATTCAAAGAAAAAAAAAAAGAAGTCAGATGAAAAGCAATTAATTTAGTTTTCACAGCATGCCAGCACGCTTCGTTTTTTCCTCTCTTCTTCTGAGCTTGCTCTAATCTGTGTAATACACATCAACAACTTCAATATCGATTCTGGTTTGAGTTTCGAGCTGCCCGCGGGCAAGTTAAGGAGGGGACCCCACCGCCGCTCTGTTTACTCTTACATCTGAACAATTTCCTTGGGAAGACATCGTGGCTGTAATTTTAAAAAGCGCACGGACATGAAAGCACAAGCGTCTTGCCAGTTTAGGTCTATCTTAGGAGGCTTCATCTTGGACTTATCAGTCTAACCCAGAGGCAAGAATCCCCCAGATGACACAACCCTGATGTCACACCCTATTGTGCAAAAGCCCAGCCAGCAGCGAGGTGGAAAGTCAGGTTTCCTTAGCGCTGGGATGCACAACAAACGCATCTGGATTCAATCTGCCGGGCCCTCGCTGCGAAAATCGCGGCGACTCCGCTGCCCGGGAGAAAGGGAGCACAAAGGGCCGGCAGCCCTTAATGAGGAACAGCGAGCTAACGGCTTACAAAGTCCCTTCAAAGCTTTCCACGGCTTTTGGGTTGAGGCGAAACGAGGTTTTACATCTCAACACGGGCAGAACGCTGACAGAAAGGGCTCGCGGCTGGCCCCCCGCTCC
>NW_009722502.1:29638-59848 GCF_000703405.1 Apaloderma vittatum
CCCGCGCCCCGCCGGGGGGTGCGGGTGTGGGAGCGCCCCAGCCGCTCCTCCACGCAAAAATCAAACCCACTCGTCGTGCCTCTTGCGTCTGGCGCTTCGCTTTTATTCCCTCGGTGGAATCGGTCAGATCTGGTCAGGTAAGTGCTACAAGTTGGAGAGGAACGAGCTCCACTCGGAGGATCTCATGGTCCCGGTAAAGCAATATAGAAAGGCAGGGAAGGAGAAACGAGATGTCAAACTACAGCAGCGCTTTGAAAGAGCTCGAGTCTCAGTCTGCACACAATCCAAAATAAACTTAAGAAAAGAGGTAAAAACAGCCAAAAGGGGAAAGCTGTGCAGCAGCTTATAGCACATTTGAACATACTCCCTGGAAGAGACGATGGCACAAGTCACCGAGTCAAAACGAGACATCCCCGAAATTCAGAAAATCAAGCCTGTTCAGTGATAAAATGAAACTAAAAAAAAAACCAAAGTGTTTAGAGTGCCCAACCCTGGGCACTCTAAAAATTCAAGGGTGAGCTTGTCTGTCACTTGGACTTTGCTGCTGTAGGTGACCAGCAGCCCCTCCAAGCTCTCTGGCAAAAGGCTCCTGGACCCACGCGCTCCTGAAGGCACGAGCATGAAGGACGCTGTCGGAGCCTTCCCTCCTTGAGCCGAGATGAGAAAGGTGACGGACGTTCAGTCTTGGTGCTTTCTGTGTTGCCGAGAGCACTGCAAATCCTTGGCTGGCAGGGGTGCCATCCTCAGCGCTGCTAACACCCTCAAAAATGCGAGTGACTAACTCCATTCTGGACTGGATTCCACTGCGAAATTCAATAATAAAAGGATTACCCAGAATGAAGACATCCGAGAGGTCAATCCGCTCCCAGACCTCCTTCTGCTCCTACTAAATTCCTTGTCCAGAGCTCTAATATAACCAATTGAAAATGGATCAACATCAAAACACAGAGAGCAGCGGAAGTTCAAAAGGCTTCATCGCTTTACTCCATTGAAGGAACTCAAAAACCTTAATCAATAAAAACATTTGCAGGAGTGGGGTGATTAATATCTGCGTTTTGTCTTTTTTTAAAAAAGTTTTAAAGCTGTTCAAAAGCACCAATAAATCCCAACTTAACTCAAGAAACAAAGATACAAGGAATAACTTTCTAAACACACGTCACATTACTAAAATGGTGCAAAGTGGCCCAAACTCATCTTGTTTGTAGAAATATTTCGGTCAGCAGCATCCTTCCCCGGGGGAGGTCGATTTAATCACTCCAGAATTATCTCTTCCAGACAACAAAGAACCGTTAGATCACTTAATTAAAGCACTGATTGTCTCCAACCCGAAACAACAGAACGTGGAATCTAAAAGAGACAGATTTAACCAGATGCCCTGGTCCTCGTTACGCTTTGATTCCAATCGATCGCGCACACACGTCAAGCCAGGGGCAATAAATTACAACCATGTGCTCGGAGAAGTTATCTTCCCGATATTGGCAGTGGAAAGCCAAGGCTCTAACTGAATGGTGCAAGATATTAGACTTCCATCTGGGAATAATAACCCACTGAACAAAAACATACCGGGGCATTAGCTTCAGGCGATGTCTTCGTTAAACCTGGCAGCGGGAGATCAAAACGAAACAGTTGTTTTTCGGGAAAGCGACAAGCATTTTGGTGAAAGAGATAACCGAGAAACATGTTTGCTGTTTAACGTCTATAAGAGAGAGGGAATTAAAACCAAATATAAATCCCCTTTAACCCAACGAGATGTCAACATCGCTCCCGAAACGAAAGGTGGGCAACTCTAGAGATACTTAAAGGCAGGTGGCACGAAAGCAGATGCTTACGGGGAAGAGCTCGGCACCGGTGAAGAGGCACTGAGGAGTCAGCAAAGCTTTTTGTCTCAAGCTGTCATGATTCAAGTTATGATTTGAAACGGCTCCATGCAATACTCCAGCTTTTCCAAAGTTCTTTCTACACTCCAGCCACCTGCTGTATTGGCCAATAAGCTTCTGGGGACGAAACTAAAAAGTTCGGACTAGTCACCAGGGAGCAAATCCGAATGGCTTATTCCACAGAAATCGTTACCGAACAGGCTGTTTCCCGCAGAACACCCACGCCAGCAGGTACCGGTCCCTCGGGAAACGGCAAATCCGCACCGTGACTCACTCCATGTAGGTGGATACTCATCACACCTGATGAAAACAGACATCTAAAAAGGAACGGTATGTGGGCCAAACGGGCCTGACACCAGGAAAAACTGAAACGATCTGCAGGCTCGGGAGGTGCCCGAGATGAACTCGGCGAGAGGTTCTCCCCGAGTGCGTGGGAAGGTAAACCGGGAGAAAGTCCAGAGGAAGCTTGGACGGCAGAGCGGGGATAGCAGTTATTCCCAAAGCTACTTAGTTTTTGTTAGGAAACATCTTCCTCTTCCACTCCCCACTGGAATAACCAGTGTACGATGGATTTTAAAACTGGGGAATGAAGCGAGCACCATGCAGAGCAACATCTCGCTGAGAGGTACTTACAAGGTATTAAAATACACGTCGTTCTGTGACAGGCAGCCCATGCTGGCGAGATAACTGCAAACACAAGCTCCAGCAGTTTAGCCCAGCAAGGCTGGAAACAAAGCCACAAACTGCTTTGAGAAACTGCGCAGAAATCCTCATTATAGGAATAAAATGTCAAAACAGCCCAGGAAATTCAAGCACGCTGGGGCCTGGTGTTCTCTGTGCTTACATAAGATTATTTTCCTATTAACTGTTACCTCTCTGCCATCAAACCCAGCAGAGCTGTGGCCAGACACGTAGTTCAAAAACATTCTCTGCCCCAGAGAGAGGGGCAGAAAAGCCTCTTAAGGGGTGAGAACCCAATGTCTCCGATCCGGGGCTTCTCTCTCAGCATCATTTCACCCTCTCCACCTGCAACGCAAGCTGCAAGCCGAATGGCGCAACACCACCGTACCGAAAGTGAGGTTTTTTGAGAAAGATTTTGTAATGGGAAGCAGTGATTAGCCTACGAACAGCCTGTTTGGACAGAAAACCCCATCAGAGGGAACAGAGACAGGGAAAGGCGCTGCAGGTCAACTCAGGAAAGATTTTTTCCATGCTCCCTACAAAAGAAGCACCATTACTGGAAGGCGGACCTGCTCTAAATCTTCCCACATGACAGAAATTGTCATTTCCACAAAACACGCTACCGAGGGCAGCCAGCACGCTACCTACTTTCTTGATCAATACATCAACGCTTTCAAACAAGCCCGAAATATTTCCCAATGCTGGAAAACCTCTGCTGCCACATTTGAAACAACACCGACAGCTCCGCCCTGGACGCGACGCCTCGTGCGCTCCTTCCCCAGTGTCGGGAGCTGCCAACCCTGAAGGCCAGCGACACCTTTACTCGACACCCCGCGGCTCAGCCCGACTCCTGGCTCTGCAGCGGGTGTGCGGTACTCGTTTCCAGCTCTAGCAGATCTTGAAAATCCCATCGCTGCAGTTGCCATCTCGTTCACTCCACAACCTTCCCACACGGCTTCAGCAGCTGCTGCGCGGGGAATTGCTACGGCCAGTCCCAAGCTGAGACGTCGGCAAGAGCAGCAGTGAGAAAAGCTGGCACTCGTTACCCCCACCTCCCTTCCCTCGCTCCAATCTCTACGTAAAAATTAAGCTTCTGCTGTCAAAATACAAAAATCCAATTGTCTCATTAAGGAAACTGCAGAGTCCAGAACAAAAGCGTGTCTCTGTCCAAAGCTCTGTTGTAGGTAAAGCACAAATCATTTCCAATTTCAAGCGTGAGGAGCCCTTCACAAACGCTCAGGTTAAGTTTCCCTAACTTTGCAAATTCTTTCCAAAAAACCGTCACCGTTTTTACGCCACTCGGCAAAACACAAGCCGCGCTTCTCTCCTGGTTCCGACACGTTTTTGAGATGGCAACGCGCGTCGAAGCGCGCCGCGCTGACAGACGTGCTTATCTAGTCTGGCTACACCGCGCGTCGCAATGCCTCCGTCGTCGCTGGCTGACGGCACGAGAAAGAAGTTGTTGTGAGAAATCCCTTCCAACACTGCATCGCCTGTAAAACGTGGGCTGACAAACCCAAAGGTGAAACCGGAGCCAATCTCGCCGTTTACTTCCACCCAACACATCCAGCCTCCTGCTGCCCCACGTGCTGAGAAGGGCTCAGCCCGTTCAGCCCAGGCTGAGGGGAAGCAGTGCTGCACCTTCCCTCCCGCAAAAACCTTTTTAAAGGAGTTCTTGTATCCAGCCATGACTTCACGGTCATCTGATCACAATTTAAAAAGACAACCTTGCTTCCACAGACCTACTGGTTTTCATCTTGGGTATTAATTCTGCTGGCCCTGGTCCCTCCTGCGCTTGGGGAGGAACTGCAAACCTCCCTTGGCTGCACATGCAAAATTCCTTTCTTCCAGTAAGCTCAGACGCCGATAACAACTGCGACTTACAAGAGAAGCTGGATATCTATGAAGATAATGCATGAAAATAAGTAAAAATTTGATATCTGTAGCAAAAGTGCCAAGGTTACACATTTGGACTGACTATTTTACATCAAGCCACATCGTAAAACAAGTAGAAAATCCAGCAGGAAAAGTGCCTTTTAACCTACTTTTGTCAGCGCTGACACACAACAAGCTACACCTAAGGATGTGTTTTCTCTCCGTTTTCGGGCAAGATGAAGAAGCAATGTGTTTATTCATTTTTTCATGGTCACTGGGCATCTCCAAAGAGAACACATCCCGTTACTGGATACAGCAGGGAATTCATTTGGCTGTGCAACACACACACACACTCGCTTTTCAGATTTCTCATGACCATTCCCATCCCACCTAGGAGACCAGCATCTATAACGACAACACTAAACCTGCTCGCGTTTTGTGACCGCGATGCCAGACCAGTGCAGCCTCACCTTTTTTAGAAAAACTGTTCAGCTGCCAAGTCACCCGGACAGTTTCCTATTGCTGCTGTGAAGAAGAGACTGCCTCACCGACATTTATCCTACACATGCGCTATTAATTCCTCTGGCTTACGCCTCTTTCACAAGACAGAGCCTAAAACAAGCATCAGAGAAGGGCCCTTGCAGCATAAATGCACTAATTCCCACACAACTGCTGCATTTCGGTTTTCCACTGCCTGTCTTTTTACTGGAAGACGTGAAAGTTGCTGCTATATATTTAGATATAGACATTTTGAGAGAGCATAGTGTTGAGGGAATGGAAAAAGCAGATGGTTTAAGACTGAACTTAGTCAAGATCAAGGAGAACAGGGGTCATGTCAGGACAAAGATGCCATTAATCTGTTAAAGGGCGGAGGGAGGCAAGAAAGCACCTCAGCATCTGCCTTTAGCATCAGCTGACCCACTCCATCATGTTTTCGCATGGTGAAATCGCAGCGAACACGCTTCCCGACGGCAGCCCAGCGGCTGCCTACCCTTCTTCCTCCGCTACGCATCGGCCCGCCGCTCCCGGGGGCGGCCAGGGAGCACCTTTTAGGCTCGATTCGCGCACGGCACGCCTGCCGAAGGGAACAAAGCAAGCAGAGGGCTCTGAACGGTAGAACTGACATACAAGTCTCTGTACTGGTCAAAGGCATTGTTGGCTTCCACCTCCAGCTTGCGCAGGCGAGCAGATGGCATGGCACCGTCTTCCAGGGGAGGATCGTACTTGTTGCTCCACGGTGATCTGCCAAAGAGACAAGGAAAATACGATTAGACAACCCAGACGAACTCTGGGAGAAGCTCTGAGATCGGGAGGCTCCGACCTGATCCGCAGGCGCCGAACTTCCAGAAAAACTCACAGGTCCCAGGAGCAGTCTGCCCGTGAGAATTTCCTCCTCAAAAGCCGTTTCAAACGCTGACAAAAAGGGGATGTGCTCTGCAAACGTTACGGTGTACCCAGGGAATCCTCCCTGCCCTCCAGATTTCTGCTGTATAAATAATCACGCTTGAGTGTGTTCCTTCTTGAATACTCCAAATGAGGCCTCAGCTGTTGTACATCATGTATTTAAAATTCTTCTCACGCAAACACAAATCGATGGCGCAGTTTATTTGAGATCCGATCGTATTTGAGCCAAGTGCTGCTGTCTCCAGCAAAGGTCCAAATTCTCCTCCGCTGTTTTGCTTTGGAATAAACTCTACTTTTAGGAGGAAAACGTCTGAACCGTTTGAAGGATTTAACGGGGTTCGTAAAGCTACAGGGTTTACATTGATTCCTGCAGGTGTGGAAGGGGGTTTGTGCTCTTAATGAAAGGTTTGGTATTAAAAGACTAATGGAACCCTTTGCCCATCTGCTCAAGCCTTTTACAAGCCCTGTTCTGTAAACCTGCATTCTCCTCTTCATTTCCCCTGAGAATAACCAACCCACATATATCACCGCTAGTTTAAAGAAAGGTACCACTCCCCTTTACCTCCTCACTTTGCAAAATACCGCAGCCTACGAACACCAGGTCTTAATGCAGTCCATACGTGAGGGCTCTCAGTAGCCATTTGCTATTCATTTCTCCAAGGCATTTACTTTTTCCATCTGTTTAATGCAAAGCACAGAGGATCAGGCTCTCTGCTTCACTCCGGCTCTGCGCTTTCGCAGCACTTCCACTCCTCCCAACCACATCTGACTCGAAAGGTGAGGCAGCAGGAAAAGCTAAATCACGGTGTCACAGCCGCCCGGAGCGATGGCTTTCAGGTGCCGGTTCTCATTTTCAAGCCATTGCTTAAAACTCGGTTGCTTTGGAGAAAAAACAGCTACAGCGGTGCTCCTCTACCTCATGACTCGCTGAAATCTGGGAAAGGTTCACACAAAAATCACCACCGGTGCTGGCGGGAGGGTTTCCAACCGGCACACCCGCTCCCGCGAGGCACAACGGGCCCCCCCGCTCCCGCAAGGCAGCCAGCCCAGAACCAAACGGCACGGGAGAAGCTCGGGCTGAGAGCGCGATGACCTCGCGGTCACAAAATCTGCAAAAGCGAAGGGTGGGTGTGTAGGCGAGGCCACGCAGAAGCGTCCTGCTGCCTCAGCAGCAATGTTTGTTAGGACACGCTCGCTTTTGCTAAATTTTAAAAGGCTGATTAAAAAAAATAAATAAATAAAAATTTCCTTTTTTTTCCTGTAAATTCAGAACACTTTGCTTCTCCATCAGGTACAAGCAATTGGTGAGCAGAAAATTCATGCAGAAGCCACAATGAAGATGCTTTAATTGTAAATATTAGATCTCTGCTGCAGCCTGCAGGAGGGGGATTTAAGGGAAAGCCCAGTAACAGAGATTCTTCTAGCCAGCAGGCTGGGGCATTTTCAGCCCATTACGGTTGGAGTCAGCAGCGACTTCACTTAAAAAAAACACACCAAAACCACCTCGAAACACAACCCTCTATTTTTCCTTTTTGCGGAACAGTACTCACAGCACGTTTAAAAACTTATGTGGAGGCTATATGAAGAAAGGCAGATGGACAGGCACTTCCATTGCAAAAGTCAGACGTCTGATTTCCCTAAACGAGAATGGTTTTTGTTTCCGCTAACAGCTCTCAGGGTTGTTGGCACCAAATTCCCCATAAGGATTCCATTTAATAGGGGGATCAAACATACTGGGAGTGGAAATGTATGGACAAAGTCAGGGACCTTGAAGTCATACGTATGTTTAAAAAAAAAAATTAATAAAACTGCCTCCACCCTGTGGATTCCGCGGCTGTTTGAGATCCTCCACGAACCTTTGTTATACAGGAGCGCTCGCAGAAGAGCCCGGGAGACTGCGGGCACAAGAGTCCCACAAGCTGCGGTGCAATACTGAAAATTATCTCTTTATGAAGATTCAAGAGAGACTCCAAAAATCTACCTTTGCTCTGATCCATGTTCGACACGGAGAAAATCAAGTCTGTCCAAATAGGAGGAAGAAGCAAACTGTGACGGGTTAAGCATTAGGATATTCATGTCCCTCTGTGCTGCCTGTGAAACCCGGTGAGTTATCACCTCGAGTAGCCAAACACCCCACAAACAGCTTTTTTTCCAAAGCTAATTCCTAGCCAAATAGTAAAGCTATTAAAAAAAAAAATCAAACAAAAAGCACAACACATATAATAAACTGGATTCCCAGTGAGAAAGTCTTGACTACCTAGTCCCACCTTTGCTACCAAAGGAGCGAGAGGTTCAGTTGTCCAGAGAACGCTTTGAAATCCTTGGATCGGTAGGAAAAGAAATGCAATTAGCAACCTGTCCAGTAAGAAGAAAAGGGGTGTTTATTCTGAGGTGTGCAGTGATTGCAGGCAGGGAAGAGTGTTTCTTGGGACTTCTAATCAAGCACGTGCTTCTGAAAAATCTTCGTGCAAATATCAAAAGCTTTGAGAAGCGCAGTAAACTCCTCCTAGATTTTGGGCTAATTGATTAAATTAGTGTAAGAGCCATTTCCCAGTAACGACTTGAGATTTTACGAGGTATGAATAACAGTGTCTGAACACAGGCACAGAATGGGATTAGCACATGCACATGTTAGCATCGCTCGGTTTTCAAAGGCTTTTGCTTTGGGCTGGAGGAAAGAAATTTACTTCACAAAACAGAGCTGAGACCAATCAATTCCAGAAGGAAGAATCACTTCAATCCCGAATGCCTGAATCAAAAGCCTCAGAGCGCAGCACTCGTTAATGCCGGCAATTAATACATCGTGCCTATTCTACACGAACAAACGAAAGAGCTTTTCTGGAACCCCATTACTTAATAAGTCCTGAAAACACCAAAGTGATTTAAAATAAACCCAAGTCCTCCTGTTTCCTTGTCACTACTTAAATATCTTCTCAGAAAGAAAGAGGTTGAGCAGATTTCACAGGCAAGCATGAAACCAACCTTAAAGAAAGAGCTGCTGCACCCACTAATTGAGCACAGGGGGGAGCAAGTGGGGGCTTGGCAGCGCTGGATTAAGGGTTGGACGGGACGACCTTAAAGGTCTCTTCTAATCTCAAGGATGCCTTGATTCTATGTGACAACAGTGTTTAACGAGGGCCTTTTTGTGTTTCCTGCACAGACGCTCGCGTGAGCGACCTAATGGGGGTGCAAGGGGACTGCAAGAGACACAGCTTCGGGCACAAAGCACCTCCTGGAAGTGTCCCCCGAGGCACAGGATCTCACACTTCAGAACCGAGCACTAAATGCCCGTAGCTGCTAACGCAGACCTGACCAACTCGGGGACACAGGCCTAACGCCCAAAGGCTTTTAAAAGGCAACAGCCTCTTTCGTGGAAGGTTGAACAAACTTCCAATGTACCCTAAAGAGCATGAGTGAACGCTTCACCTTACAGACCTTCTTGGTTCTCGGCCCACGGCAATAAGTTATATTTAAAAAACCCCAACTCATTCCGATTTACACTCAGCCACAATCCAGATGCACTGTTAAATTTGGCATCTGTTACCAGCCTCCTCCTCCTCTTTCTAGGACAAAACAAATCTGAGCACGTTCGCCGTGTAAATCATCTGCAGACAGATACGCTTTCAGTTTACGTGAGTGCCTTTCCTGTAGCTGAAACCAATTAATCTAGAATCCTTTACACGCTTACCTGCTTCTGCCACGATGGCCTGACCCAAAGACAAATAATAAGTTGTTAAAATATTTTCTGGAGCTCCACTTCCAAAAATAAAATTCTTGAAAAATTCTGGCCAGATCAATGCAAAACGCTACAACGAATGTGCATGAAGCAAAGCCTGATTCTTACTGTAGACAGTTCGGATCGTTAGCACTAAAAATAAAAGTTATTACTGCATGTAGAGCCAGAGACGTAACCAGTACAGTCGTGCCCAGCAGCAGCAGAATGGCTGAGCTGGGAACTTGGGACCGAAGATGAACGGCAGTCGTTACTTCACAGCCTGGCACCCCTCATCAAGAGAAAAGAATAAAAGCTGGGTCATGCAATATTCACCAAGGTTTCTGGACGATAAGCTCTGTGATTTTTAATTAAATATTTGGAACTGTGCCACTGTCACTACAGCCATGAAGAAAAATCAGGCAATGTTTTTAAAAAAAAAAAAAAGAGAGGAGGACCCGCTCAAATAGTGGAGTGATCACAGTCGCTCAGCTGTAATCATTCTCATGGCAAGGGGTAGAATAAAAACATTACGATTGCACTCATGTGGCAGCCAAAATACTGAAAACTCGTTGTACCATTCCAGTATCACAGCCTCTTCTACTTTGAAATTCATCATATTATAATTACATACAGCTTACACTGTTCAAATGTTTTCATCGGTCTTGTCTACAGGCCTCAGAATAAATCAATTATTTTCGTAGAGAGGGATTCCTTTTCTTTGCTAAAAGCTTGGGCCAAGGTTCCCACACAGAACTAACAACACTGCATGGCCCAAACCAGGCCTGATCCCTTGCAAAACACAGGTGGAAGAGCCTTTCCCAGCTGGCAAGCGCTGCCTCTCTGTGCAAACAGAAGATGATTTTGTCTAAACTCGCTGCTTGCAACATCTCTTTTCTGTTGTTACCCACTCCAGAGGTTTTACAACCTCGCAACAACAGATCAGTCGTTTTCATATCAAGGCCATCACAGCCCTTTCTTCTAGAGATTCGACTGGTTTTAATTCCCAAGCCTGAGAAAAATACATTAGTCACCCCTTTAATACGACGATGACATCACACTTTAGGCTTCAGTGACCGACTGCAAATCACAGGAAAGAAAACATGTACAAACACTGTGATTTCTAGGATAAGCTGCGTATGGTTTGCTCGTGATCTCCCCCATCCTTATCTGGACCCACGAGCCTTTCGTTTTATTTTTTCTCCCCTGTGCTGCTGAGGATGGGGAGCGACAGAGCGGTCTGGTGGGCACCTGGTGTCCAGCCAGGGTCAACCCAGCCCAGGCTTCACAAATAAACCAGTTAATTCTTTGCTGTGGATACAAACTCACCTGTATGAGTCTCCATCTCTGTTGTAGTCGCACAATAGATAGTCTTTTCCTACCACCTTGTCTCGTGCAATCTTCAACGGCTGATCCACAGAGGAGAGGAGATCTTCACAGAGGCTCGGGACCTGAGGGTTTGGAGAAAAATGACAGAGAAGGAAGAGAGGGCAACATGTTAATGTTAAGAAACTGGCAGCCCTGAGACCAGATTTTGCTATTAATAGATCACATCTGTCCCAAAGCCAGGAACCCTTTAAAAATAAAATAAAAATCAGAGCAAGCTGCACTTAAGTTACAACACAACCCTATGCTCCCACCTCCAATAATTTCAGATTTAATTACCTAACCACCAGTGTGGTCCAGTACACTTCAATATATACATTTTCTGTGTCAGCTTCTTGCCAAAGAAGGCCAGTAAAGTGATTGTCGAGGACTGATGAATAAAGGTAAATATTTATAATGGAGTGGAAGCGAGGGAGCTGCTAAAAGAATACGCCATCCATATGCTAGAGTGTATTTTTCACAAGCTCCCACTCCGCGTAGAGTTTAGAAGAGTTTCCAGGCAGCTGGCCAAACATTACCGCCTTGGCTAATAAAACCAGGCAAAATCACATGTAAAATCACACACGCCTCCTGCACAGGTAGCGTTTAAGGGATTCGCAACCCCAGCTGCCTCCTGCACTTCCATGGAGAAAGGCTCAAGGTCTACGGAGGGGCTTGGACACGCTGCAAAGAGGTGACGTTTTGCAGCCTGGAGCGAGCTGGAAGGCAAGCACAAGCGAATCGAGCAAATTCCATCTCGTGGCGAATCAAACAAATTCCATCTCGCGGCCTCTTGCTCCGGAGCTGATGGTGGTCCCGTTATCGATCTCAGTACTCCCACACTGCGGGCTTTGGCCCCGCTCACAGCTCCCTGCAGGAATTCCACCTCCCCTGCACGGACCTGGGGGCGGCACATGCAGCAGCGTGCCCGACCCCTCTGGGGGGTGATCGGCGAATCACGCCTGGAGCTATTATTCAAAAATGAGCGCATGCATCGTGTGCTTCCCTCAGGGAAAAGCTTTCCAGATTTTGCCGCAAGTGAAAGGGACTGAAGGAAAACGCCCTCTCCCAAGGGGAAGAGGGGAACACAAGGGGATATAGAACAAGGCGAGTTCTTGAATATATTGGTGACAAGGTGCTAACGCAGAAGAGAAAAAGGAATAACCAATGTCAGATTTCTTCTATGTTTCATTCTGTGCCGTAGAGATGAAAACCTGATTGAGAACACAACAAGTAAGCGAGGGTAAAATTAATCATGAAGTGATGAATTCACGACTCAAAAGAAATGGAGAGGGAGGGAGGGAGGGAGGAAGAAAATACAGAAATGGGCTGTCTTCAAGCCATTGATTCAGTGAACTGGTTGCTGTTATTTCAAAAGAAAGAAGCCTAGAGGAGAAAAAACAAATGAGGGGTGTAACAGCTCCCGAAAGCATAAGCACAAGCTATTTTCATGCGCTAGATGTGACATGAGAGATCAAACTGCCTGAAATGAAAACATTCCTAATCCCAAGTACAAGGCAATAACATCCAGAGGATATTAAGTCAAAGCAAGAAGCGACAAATATAAAACAACGTGACCGCTGAGACCAAAAAAACTCCAGAAAGGCCAAAGGCCAAAGCAAGATGTGGCTAGCAAGAGACAAACCACCTCGCCCACACGAGTGCCCCCTAAGCCCACAAAAAACAAGAGGAAACCCAAGAAATGGTTGGTGAAGTTGTTGACAGCGCTGAAAGAGCTGAAACATGAGTCTGAGGTTTTGACTTTGGTCTCTGCAGGCTGTAATGTGGTAACGAGTGACAACCGAAGAGCCCAGATGAAGGAGCAGTTAAGTATTTATATAAAGCTCGATGCTTCTCATCGGAGCTCATCCTTTGGTACTTGGAGACCTGGCCGAAGCAACCCCAAACCCACGACGCATTCCTTGAGCAAACACAAGTCGCCAGCAAGCAGGCGCCTTTTAGGCAAATCTCTCCTTTTTCCGCAAACAGGCGACCCTAACGCTCCACGGGGCTGAGACAACTCAGCAGCGTCACGGCACGAGTTACGGGAAATGATGTATCGGTGCTCACGAGCTCATCTGGTTCCACTTTGTCTTTTCCTTCGCTTCTCCGTTAGCTATCAATTTTCGGCCAACCCATACGGCAGAAAGCAACTCGCGATGACCCCTTCGATCTCAGACGCGTGCACAAGACCCAAAGCACCTCCTTGTTCCGCACTGTCCCCACCAGCAACCTGCCGAACACGGTCCCTCTCCTCGGCTGCTCCTTGGCCAGCCGCCCACCGGCAGAGAGGGAAGCGTCTCGGAACAGATCCCTCGCTCCGACGCGTGTTTTGAATGAATAGTAGTGATGAAAACACAATTCGGGGAACAGTGGCGTTCTTCCCAGACTCTTTCTATTTGGTTTCTTTGGGAAAAGCCCAGCGCTACGCGTGCGGTGAGGGAGCCCGAGAGGTCTCGCCCTACAAATTCGTCGAACTCCAGCACGAGTACAAACCCCCAGACTCGAGACAAGGGGCAATTCCCCCACAGCAGAGCTCCTAATAACCACCTGAATTTACGACCCAGACAAAAAGCCACACAAATAACTCTGAGATTTAACTTGCTTTTACAAACAGCCCATGCCCAGAACGGTGTTTCCAGCCGGCTCAGCGGGAGCGCACGGTCTCTTATTGACCTAGAAGGAGCTCCCAACAAATTGTTTTTAAAGTGCAATTTATTCAATTTCCACGTAGTAACTGTGAACTAAATTGACCTCTGGATGATTTGGTAGTACAAATAGTCATGAGCATGGTCATTTTTCCAATTTCTAAGAGCTGTGGCTAGTCTTTCAGCCCTGACAGCGAACGTGTGACATCATACACTTACAAGAATATAACACCACATTATAGATACATGTATATATATTCTGCATTGTAAGAACACACTATATATCCATTGACTCTTTGGTCCAGACACTCTACAGGACCTCAGGAGATATATTCTTTTCTCCTTCTCCTTTCAAGACGAAACAGGGAAGAAAATCCACTCATCTACTTTGGAAGTATTAGAGAATTTCAGCAGTGTTTAAAAAAAGAACAGAGATATTCCAGCTGATGGAACTACTCACGTAATTCTAATTGTCAGAGGAACACCCAAGTGTGGCACAGTCAGCCCAAGAGAATCATTTTCGTATCATTTATTACATCAACCTCCAACAGCTGCCGTGCTGCCTTGCTAAGGCTGAATTTACAAGATTTATGCACACTGGTCTTCCTGTTCTGTGCTAGGAAGCCGCGCACAAGGCAAACGCAGCAACTGGAACGAGGCAATCTGCAGCTTTCAACAGTCCAGCTCTGTGGTTCGTGAAACTACTCGATTCCTTCTGAATTTAGGTCCTTTGCATTTTAGAACGAGCATCGGATCTGGTATTTGGCACGGCCCGGCTAAGCGAGCAATTACCTTGCGCTGTGCATACACCTTTGCCTTCGATTCTTCGCCGTGTCACATATCAAACCTTCCTCAAGTGCTGAAACTGCTTTTGTGCACATTCAGACTTGTGCAGAATCCAGCTTGAGTTTAGCAAGAAATCACCCCAATCTGCTGATCCCAGCCAAGACAACTCCACCCAGAAGGCCAACTCAGCCTCTGAGTTTTCAGACTGAAACAGTGGATTTGCATCGTTAACTCGGCTCCTTCTGTGTTAACTGGAAAGCTGAAATGCACTGAGGTACCCGAGTGCACGTACCCAACGGTCCTTATATAGGGGACTTGGACTTAAATTTAGCAATGCCAGAACTAACCCACTCCCCAAGCTAAATACTGAAATGCCAAAGCAGTGATTTGGTTCACTACAAATAAGAGTCACGGCGATGAAAACATTGAAGCTCTGAGGATTGTTTTATAAGCAAAGACCGGGCTCCCATCTTTATTTTAGGAGAGGCTTTTCCCTGCTCCGAGCAGCGCAAGGTCAAATGTAAAATCCAATCTTAATCTTGTAACTTTGGCTAAAGGCCGTCATTAATTTACTTCGGTCCACAGCACAATTCTGGACCCTAATGCACTCACGTTGCCAAAAATAAGCACTCGATCATCCGTTACGGCGGCTCTATGTATAGTCATGGAGCGAGACCACCCTCAATGTAAATTAGGGAAAAAAAAAAAAACAAAAAAGGAGAATCCCTGGGGGTCCAGACTCAGCTGCTCAGCCTGCAACTGAACAGCAGCATCATTCAGAAGCACAGACCGTGCAACAGGGCACTGGGCTTGTAGGATTTTTTTAATTTTTTTTTTTCCCAAGGAGATATACAATAAATGTGTAAGTACAGAGGAAAGAAAACCTGAACGAAAAGCGAGTTAACCATACTCTCCCGCGTGTTGAACAAGGATTCTGTTGTCTCGTGTAACAGGATTCTCCGTCGGAGCAAGGCAGGTATGTGGACAGTGTTTTAATTAAGTCACCCGCCCTGCTATCAGGACAAATAATCACTTGTGCCAAAGTGGAAACCGTACACTTCTCGGAGCAGCTAACAGTCATCCCCTCTCGATTCGCTTTTTCGTCAAAGGAGCTTATTATCAACTAACCAATTGTTTCTGATTTTTTTTTTCTTTTTTAAATAGGACTCAACTCACCTAAAAAAAAGCTTCGAGGAAACAAGGACAGCTCTTCATGTCTTACACGTGCTCCCCATCCTTGCTTTGATCGTGCTGCCTGAACCGCGTCCCGTTCTGCCCCTTACGCACTCAGGACAGTTCGGATTTTGACTCACTGGCCACGCAACTGGAGCACACCGAGGTGGTTGTTTCCTGCTACAGACTTGACTGAAATGAATCACGTTCACGATTGAAACAGCAACGTTGCTGGTGTAAGGTTCTGTCTTGGAAATACTCTTTTGACATATTTATCCAGCCTTTCCCGACCTCCACAGGAATCTCACGCACTGGGAAACTACGCTAAACGCAGCAAAATCGAAGATGAAACATGTCTTTTCCTCAAAGAACCAGAAGGAAGATGAAGGGATTTTCAGAAAATTAGCAAAGAAGGCAAATTCAAAAGGCAAATGGATCGAGATGCATGCAGGTATCTCGGCAGTTTTTAATTAGAAAGCCACATCCAAACAGGAAGGCGAATGTTTTTATTGCGTGTGAACTTTTAACACCCGGCTTTTCTTTAAGACAACTCATGTCCTTTACAGAAGTGGACAAAACCACTGCCCGCATCATGCGGGAAATCGCTCAAATGCAAAGAGGAGCCCACGCAAGTTACCGGCACTCTTGCAAAATAATTTGGGCTTATGACACCTCTTCAGATTCTTCCCTTCTAGGTCAGCATCTAATAAAATATTATTATAATTTCTCTGAGTCACTCCACAGCCTCAGAATTTCCTGTTCCTGCAGAACACAGACACGGCCCAACGGATGTTGTGGAAACTCGAGGAGGAAGCCTGGCTGCACTCATCTTGGGTCTAAAACCACCAATAAAGTCACTCCCACAAATCCACACGTTGCTGATCCATCAGATGTCCAAGGGCCACCAGTTCTTCCAGCTTTGTTTATTAAATGACACTTAAGATGGACTTCTGTGTTCAAGACCAGATGTAATCGATATGAAAAAAGAGCTCGGCTTTATTCAAGTATTTGCAGCGAATTCCAGCACTGCAAGAATTAGGGAAAACAACATTAAAACCTACCAGCTTTCCTGGGAGAAGGGAAGCGTTTGCAAGATTGCAGATCCGAGTTTGTCTAGCTAGCGAGGTCATAGCAGAAATGTTACACTAATTACTGAATTTTCCAAATCACCTCGAGGAACTACATCTTTTAAAAAAACCAACCTTGACGGGTGAGCACCGTTCTTAAAGCAGGACCCTTGGCATTCTTCCTGTGATCTGCCGGATCAAAGAGGGCTTTTGCTGGATGCCCTGGTCTGTAGCTTGCCGAGAAACAAAAGCGAGCCCGCTGGCAGGCACAACTGGAGTGCCCCAGACTTTGGCTGGCGACCTGCAGGTGAGGGCTTCTGTATCTCATTACCCGCCACGAGTCCCACGAGTCGTCGCAGAATATCGATATCTTGGGAGGGCAGGACTATTTGTATCAAGAGTCCAGCTGGTGCTGGAGATATGCAGCAAGAATTAAGGGACACGCAGAGGTGTATTCTCTCCACTAGTGTTCCTAGAACCTACCTTTTCCTCATCTCTAAAAGAGGTTAGGTAGGTTTCTAACTGGAATCCAAGCTCACCAATCGATCCCCCCACACGCACTCCTTCAGAAAGATATTTAAACAGACATTTTAAAGGTCTCTAATGTCAGCAGTGCAGTGGCAGGAGCCTGGAAGAAAATAAAAGGCGCGGTTTAGGCTTGGAAAGAAAAAGAGTAAGTGAATACGAAGTCAGAAGTGAAATTCACTTTTACAATCTCATGCAAGTTAAGTGGGGTTGCTAGCTCTAAGCCAAGCATCGCATTAACAATTTACAGATATTAATTGCTATCTCCAATTACCATCAAGATATCCAGGGGTAATCTTTTCGAGCTGGAAAAGCTCCTGCTTACAGCCACTCACCAAATGGAAAACTGGCTCTCGACAACCGTAAATTTATTCAGAGAGCCAGAGCCCCTCACTTTAGCCAATAACCCTCGTGCTGCAATCTGCCCGGCTGCCGGGGGCGCGGAGCCCATCACACTAGTCAGCAGCCCCGGGAGAAGAGCAAGTCAAAAAATTCACCTTTGAGACCACTTCTGCTTCTACTATTTTCTTTAAGTTCTCACTGGGTCTGATTTTATTTATTTTTTTTTAACATCTTCCACCCCCCACTGGATGTTCAGCTGGCCATCTGCATTCCATTATTTTATCTTTCTCCTGGAGAGCACATACTGCTTACGCTCTCGGACTCAAAATCCAAAAAGCTCCCGTCACATTCTCATGTTCTTTATGGTCTGTGCAGACCAAGCGACGCAGTTTTGCTGAGGATAAATTCTCCAGCTTCATATATCTTCAGTTCCCAAAGGCACGCAAGCAGATTTGAGACCTGCCTAGAGGCACGCCAGCTTTAGGAAGCAAGGTCCTCGATACTGTTGAATATTTCAAAAATCTAAGTGTATACATATTTCAATTAATCACTCTGGTACTTTTAGAAAGTAATACATTCTGCTGAAAATGCTTGAGCATTCTCCCGTGATGAGAAAGCAAAGACGATCATCTCCCAGATCTTTAATTACAAACAGAGCCTTGCAAAAAAAACAGAGCCTTGCAAAAAAAGTGAAGTTACCGACTGCTCTGTCTCTAAAGAACTCCAGCTTTAATTCTTCCATGGCAGCACAACTTGATTCTGTACTTCAAGAAAGCTTTCGCTTTGGGGAAACAACTTGAGTATTATCTGAAAATCAGTCTTACTGGAAAAAGAGAGGAAGAAAGTTGTGGCTGCGAGCAAACGCCACTCTCCTGGCAAGACCGCTTGTCCATTTTGTGAGGACGATTCTCTGCTCCCACTTCATGCCAGCCATCCGATTTTTCTGAGTCAGCTAGATTTTTCATCTCATTTATATTATATACACCCAGGCAAGCATCCAAATTAAACACTCAGCGGGAAACTTGTGTTTGGAAAAGGAACCTGCTTAACTTTCACCGAGATTGAGAGCGCCTCGACTTCCACGCTCAGGTCACAGCCACCAAGACAAACCTGTCGCAGACCCCTCAGCTGCTGCACATGGCCCAGGAGCACAATAAATCCAATTTCCATCTTCCCTTCCCAGAGATGCAACCCTCTAAGACACATCAGTGGTCTTGCAAAAAAAAATAATAAAAATAACCAAATCAAAAAACAAACCCCAGACAGATTTTGGAGGCTGTGATGTCAGCTCTCGCTCACATCTCCTGCCACGGTGTCCCAGAAAAGATCCTCCACAGCAGCACGACCTGAAAGCTGAAGCCTTCCTTGGGGTTTCTCTTGGAAAGACCAGAGCTAAAAGAAGCTGGGGACTGACTGAATGTACAATCTGTCTTAAGAGAAAGGAAGCAGGAAGACCATTTTCTCCGACTGTTCTGATCTTTCAGACCTTAGCCACACGGAAGTGAGCTCTACCGGCTTCCTGACTTCGGGCCACTCGGTGGGATTTCCATCAGCCAGACCCAGATCTCACTCTTAATTGACACCAAGCAACACCTCCATCCAGAAAATATCCTTCATATTCTCCTTCCAGCACATGATGAGGACAGAAGCGATTCACAACCAACTATGAGAAGCAACAGCAGCAACTTCTGGGCAACATGAGGCAGTAAGGAGGCACGACAGCATTTACACTACGCAGTGAAGATCTGTGTGAATGTTGCAAGTGCTATCGCCTGGGGTTTCCTCCCAACAATCCATTTAAGAGCAGCGCCATCGCTTTTAACACTCCTCTTAGGGGAAGTGCTGTCCAGTTTGGCCTTGGCTGACAGCTGGATGCTCCAAGGCTTCAGCCACCCTCGTCTGCAGAGGAGCTATATGGAAAATTACTCTATTTAAATTAGCCCTCCTTAAAAAGATACGTGCCTCTGCTCAACTTTTTGTAAGAGATTTAGAAGACTTCTTGCGCGTTTCGACAGCCTCCGAGTAGCCTATTTACAAATAACGGCAAATTGAACTCCAACCAGAGCCGAGGCACGTTACCAGCACCACGCAGCGCTGCTTTCAGGCAGGACTCGTGGAGTTCTGTGATTGACAAGGTCTCTAATGAACTCTAATTGAAGACTCGGCAGTCTGAAAAACCCAACAACAGACGTGGTAAAAGGGCAAACCACAAACTCCTTTGCTAATGAATGAGAAGTGTCTGGCCTGATGAGGGTCAGTGACCCAAAAATTCTCTCCTTCCACCCACTCTTGTACTTCACGTTCAAGTTTGGACCCTTTCCCTTGTCAGCCCAACACTTGGGGGCAGTAACGGACAAACATCCCCCACAGAGTCCTGGGACACCAAGATGTTCTTTTACTCCCCAGCAGCCCCAGAGCGTGGCTGTGGCCGAGCGAGAGGGACCTCAGGGAGGAATTTGGTGCAGTTATCCCTCCCGGCAGGAACACAAGCCTAGGCAGCAGATGTCACCTTCTCGCTAGAGCGGTTTTGGAAAACCTTTTACGTACAAAGATGTCTCTTCACCCCTTTCAGTGGATCTTAAGGAAGCATCACAACAGAAGCAACACTCGTCAGCCTAGAGATCAATCCCTGTTAAAAGACGACAGCAAGCTGAGCTGCCAGCAGACTTCAGAATAATAACCTACGCCTCACACACACAAAAATAAAATGACACAGGGCTCTGCTTCACGTCTACTCCAGCCTGGGAGTATAATGAAGCGAGGAAGCCAAGCCCAAAGGAGGCAGAAGTCAGGGTGCCATCTTTATGATTCTATCACAAATTTAATGAACCTGCTTGAGCTCGTCAGGCATTTGGAGTCTGACCTTCTACTTCAAGGAGGTTATTGTCTGGTAACGGTACAGGAAACAGAATGAAAACGTCAGCTGTAAAGGTTTGGATGAAATTTGCCAAAAAAAGGTCAAACAACTATTTGCTTGAGTCTGGCTTGTGATGGTTTTGGAACGCTTACAGGTGGCAGCGCATACACTGCTCTCGTCTCACCAGAGTGCAGGCTTCAGCCTTGTGGACGTCAGGCTGCGAGCGGCTGCAGAAGAGGGCTACAGATGTCTCGACAACAAAGAAATCATACTGGGGTTAACCAATTATTTCATCTTTACCCCCAAGAAGGGACTGCAACAACTCGTGCGCGAATCACACAGACCCTCCTTGTAAGCAGTGTCATTCCAACTGCTCTGTTTCACGTTACTCTTATAATATGAAAAGAAGCCCAGCGAGCGTGTTGCTGATGAAAAGCATGTAGAGCCCTAATGAGCACCATCCAAAAGTAATTCCAGCGTTTAGAGGGAACCAGTAATTTTCCAAGTCATTAAAAACACCCCTCGTACCAATTATACAGCCAAGCCTACCATAGCTCCCCAAACAACTCGGTGTTTCGAAAGGTCCTCGGAGCTGCTCAGACCCTGATATCCGTACAGTCCTCCAGATTTCATCCGAAAACCAGACCACACCACTGACTGAGTTTTCTGTGTCCTACCTCGAGCAACAGCCGCAAGCAACGCTTTAGGTTGCCAAGAGTTCTGGTGGCACAGATGTAGCCAATTACTAAACGGTTTCAAGAAGAGAAATAATCCCTTCCCACAGGGAATAATTTCTTTACTGACTCACGAGCTTTCGTACCTGCACCTTGGCTTAGGTAACAGAGGGCAGTATTTAAACAGAGTTTGATAAATTTAAGTCAGTCACAGCTTTTTTGACCATAGGACTCCTCCAAGTTTGCCAACAGCAGCTTCAAAACCACTTGGGAACAGATCTCAATTCGGCTTTTACTTGCTCAGCAAGTGGTCTCCTGCACACAGAGATGGCAAAGTGCTCGGGCACAAGCCAAGCAGTTTAATTAAGAGGCACGAGCTCACAGAGCTGCTGTGTGCAGAACCATCAGATTTTTAGGGTCTCTTGGACAAGGTTTATCCACATTGTGCACAAAGTTCACACCTGCCACAGAGAAGGGATGTAGCTCTCACTACAGATATGAGGAAAAGCCTGATGCAAAGGTCTAATAGCTCCATCCAAGGGCCAGTGTCCTCTGTCTGCAAAAATCTAGCAGCTTAGGTCACAAATAAGTCATACATTTAGACTGGACAACAGAAGCAAGTTTTCCCAGCTTCCCACATATAGTAGATTCTGTATAGATTAAATCCATATTTACGAACTAAATCCATCTAAGTTGCTCCACAGGAGCACTGTTTTTTAAGGGGAAGCTGCCACTAACTAGCCTGTGCATCTCAGGACACGCAGCTAAATCCTGTGCAGACAGAGATGAGCACACGTACCCCTCGTAAGGTGATTTTCCTCACTCGCAGTTTATAGAAGGAAAACAAGTGTTTGGATGGCAAGCAGAAGGCGGTATGGGGCACGACGGTTGGCCAGGATTTTTGGATACTCACTGGACCGCAGAATATCTGACAGAGCATAATTTACAAACAGATTTGGGTGTTCTCCAGCCCCCCGGTGTTCTGACATATTTTGTCTCAGCAAGGTCTTTGAAGCACGTGCCACGGCAGAGCCACGGCACCGACCCCACACGGCCGGTGGCAAACTCCAAACAGGCAGGTGGTTCATCTGGAGACAACACACACGCACGCGGGCATGAATCAACCCTGTATAAACTGTTCCAAATTCCTCTGAGCTGGTGATGACTTCATGAAGAAAGCTGCTAACGATCCTTCATGCCAAAGCACGCCCGGGGTACAGGGTAACACCTGCTGGCTTGCCCCAAACAAACCCACAGATTCCTGACATCGTTGGGGCAATTGCTGTATTATTTCAACCTTGCCAAAAGGAGGGAAACAAATCACCACACCTCCGAGATGCTTCAGGAAATGTTCTTACATACCAGACCTTCATTACCCCCAGGACTCGGCCATTTCTCGGCCAATACTCACCACTAGTCCCTATTCCAGCCAATACTCACCAAGTCAATGAGGTCGCTGAGGTTCTTCTCTATCTGCTGCGGAGGCAGACGCCTCATCAAATCCAAGGCACAATCCAGCTGCTGGTCACTCTGCGGAAACAAGAACATCCCTCCGTCATGATGCGTTCAGGTAGTACCTCACACGCACACACACGAGAACGGCAGCGCTCGCAGCGCTGAGCTAGAGAGATCCAGCCTCTAGTTCTAAGCAGCCGCACGTTTTCCATCAACACAACTCGATTTCAAGAAAATGCAGCACCATTTGATCTCGGATTATTGAGCTGGGCTCGCGGAACAGCTATGGATTTAAGAGCACAATTTTAACTGGAGCCATGCCGCCAACTTAACACCGCGCTGGTGAGGGAAAGGAGTCCAGTCCTTGCTTCACCAAAAACTGTTTCCAACTTTTTTGCGAACGTTTAACACGTTGTTTTTCCATGCTATCTCAATAATGCTCTGAGTTGAGGAACTGAAAGTTCCTTCTCTCAAAGCAGTTTTAACACTTCCTCATTTGTTCTGTGCCGTTCAGCTCGAGATAACTCGTATCCAAGACAAATTCTGTTCCAAACAGAGCTCGCTCTATCCCTCCTTCAGCTTTATCCCAAAAGCACAGAGCGAAACACGCACACAAAGTACAATCCATTATTTATTTCCTTCTTGCTACAATACACAGCGAAAGCTGCCTGTGTCTGAGCAATCAGGGATTTTGGTTACTTTGAGAAAACACAGCAATATACTCCAAAGGGCTCGCTGCAACCAGTCTCGTGTCCAATTCTGGCACCAAAAAAACCCACCTGAAACTTCACTTCAGAGTCAGAAAATGTGCAACAGCCATCACCACAGACACTTGAGGAGCTGACCCATGTTCTTGCCTGACCTTTAGCTCTCCTTCTCACCCACAGATAGAAACAACCACTCTCCTGCAAGCCCAACAGCACCCAAAATCTGCACAAGTTACTTTAATCAGCAGCCAACACGTGGCCAGTTTTCACCGCTTCTTCCCCTGCCATCCATATCCGAGGAGCTCAGCTTTAATTTCCTCCTTCCGGTCCTGCCAAGTTCCCAAAGTTTTCCTTAAGAAAGGCTTCAAACCCAAAGCAGTTACACTATTATACTATTTAAGTAGCAGCCCCCAGGTCGGGGAGGAATGGGAAGCAAAGCTTCCTGCAATTAAGCTGCGACCTGGTGATGACGAGAGGAGGGAGCTCTGTGTTTAGCAAACATCCCTTAGGAGAAAGGGTCTTAAAAGGTACTTACCCATTCGCTATCAAAAGACAAATATTTCACTGCCAGTGTCTGGGGAGATCATATATTTCTCTCTCATCCAGTTCAGGTTATAGGATATAATCTTTGCAGAATATTCCAGCTCTACAGACAAGCATCAACTCCCATATATCTGCAACAACGCCCTGAAGATCTGAGCCTTCAGCCTGCGGAGCAGGACGCGCCGACGCTGAGAGCAGAAGCTGGTGACAGTCACCTGCTGTCACGGAAGGAGGACGCATTCAAGTAATGGACACAAACCCCTCCACACTCTTTAAATACTTGGGTAACCTGACAAGCAAATCCTTGCCTGAAATGAGTCTGAAGTTATTTAACTCAAAAAGCTACCTTGAATTGAACTGTCGCCATGTTCACACACCAAAGTGACAGCCAGGATTGCTCAAAGCTTTTCTCTCCATGAGATGTCCAGGGGAAGAGAAAAGGACTCTCTTTTTGCTTCTAACCTTCAGTTCCCGGAGAAAGGCGCTATTTAGATGGCCTGCGCCCGCAGGGCCCCAGCAGCCAAGCTCAGCGCAAGTGTTGCCTTTACCTCCCGCTATCTCTTATGTCCAGGAAGGGAAGCTGGCACATGGTCACGGGGTCACGCTCCTAACTTGGGGATCGTGGGAACGCTCGCGGAAGTGCTCCGTCCTCCTCTGCCAGCTGGAATTGTTTAACAGACAAAAAAGCCTAGGGACAGACCATGTGAAAAACCACCGCTCCGGCTGCAAGCCCAAAGGACGCAGTTCGCAGCACAACCATTTGGAAACCAACTGCACCGGGTGTAGGAGCATTCGCAGCGTTTTATGGATTAACCAAAAGAACCTGGACCAGCTTTTATAACAATATATTCAACAGCGGCTGCAAAGAGAAATTAAGGCAGAGGTTCTTAAAGGCGCAGAGCTCACATACAGAGCTGTGTGCAATGGCAAAACCAAGAATGCCCAAGTACACTCTTATGGCATCAAAGAGGTAAAAAGCAAGGCTGAGCCACTGGACTCTTCAGTTCTCTTGCATTAAAATAAATGACAGCTTGCCAGCAGATCCTTCAAGCACCGAAATAAAAGCAGATCCTGCTGCATTTCTGTCCCTAAATCGGTGATGATGCGGTCACCTTAATCTGGCATAAATCTGCGCAGGCGCTGTCAAAAAGGCAACACTGAGCGCACAGATGACGTCGTGCTACCAGATACATCTGTGATGTCCTATTTCAGAGCTCAACGGGTAATTCTACCAGTATCTTTTGCTTCCGGTTCTTTAACTGTAGGTGAAGTGAGGTTTTAAAAACCAGGTCTGTGGTCAAACACGTCCTTTGGTTCCAGACCTTGGCCCCAGCCCAAGTATACACGGAGTAGCTGGAGGGACTAATATACAGAGATAGGAACCACATCCAAGGTGCCAAAACCAACAGCCTGCAGTTCCCTGGTTTTATAGAAGAGCGAACACGCCGGCGGGGGCACAACTTTGAGAGCGGCATGTTATTAGCGGCACTTAAAAATCCCACAGAGTCTTCACACAACTTGTGTGAGAGAAGCGTTCCCGCTCAGGATACGTAGCACCAACCTCACCACAGCTCACCCAACCTACTGCTCAACTTCACCTGCTCTGGATTTCCACTTGCTTCATTCCCCGCAAACTCACGTACTGGAGACACGGTTTCTTAACAGACCTCCAGACAAAGCGTTTCGACAGAATTCTTCCCTTCAGACCTGGAGAGGCTTATAAACTCCTGCTCGCTGAGGTGATTAGACAGGCTGTCTCCCAGTCTGGGCCACACTCAGGCCAAGCTCTTTTGAGGCTCCAGGGCTTAATGAGCTCAGTGTTTACTTGATACGAGGCCGGTTTCCACCGTTCCTCTCTTTCATCCAGCACCGAGCTCCTGTGGAGGAGCAGGGAGTTCAGAGAGAAACTCTAAATGAAGTTTTATTACAGCTCAAGTCACTGAAGGATTTAGGGATCCTAGCAACCTCAGAGACAGAAAATATTAGCTGAGATAAAAGCTCCTTAATAAGTTTCCTCTAAAGACGTTTGGCTACCTAGAATCTCCACTTAAGCATCTGCCCTAGCGTTCCCAAGGCACTACCACAGGGAAAAATGTTTTGTCTGTAGGAGTAGTTATATTCAGTTTCCTTTGCCTACGTCAGCTCTTCTCTTCAGTCTCTCTGCTGCGCTTCACTTATTTCCCAAAGAGAAACCCTCTCAGAAAAGCCACAGGTCTCTGATCATCTGGGCACTTTGTGTTGAGGCTCGAATAAAAAGAAAGCACTGAAAAAAGTATCAGTTGTATAAGCGTGTGGTTGCACGGAGGCACAGCTGTGTACTTTAATTCTGTTAGTACTGGGAGCAATATTGTTTAAAGGTTGAGTACGGGCAGATGTCATTCAGTGCAGAAAACAATAAAACAAAACGAGGAAATTATTACAGATCTGCAAATTGCAGAAATTAAAACAGGCAGAACGCTGAACTCCCCTTTGACTCCTACTCATCACATCCCCTAAATCACACAGCTCCTTCGGATGAGGGGACCGGGAGCCAGAAGAGCTGCCTTCATGCCCGGTCCCCTGGCCAGGGCACCGTCACGCCGGTAACAGCAGCCACGGGACTGACCCAGGATTAAGCAGAGCTGCAAGCGGGTGAACTGCTCCTCACGCAGCTCTTCCAGCTCACGGCACCCAAACGTGCTCTGCCAAAGCGATGCAATAACCACGCTGCATTTGCATCGTGCTTTGCACAGAACTGTCACCCGACAAACGCGGTTACTACGAGCCAAGATACACACCTAAAGCCTTTCGGGCATCAGTCCCTGGCAGAACCAGTAACGCTTCACGGAAGCTACGCTTCGCTTTCTCTTCTCGAGAGCCACGACCAACCCGAGGAGCTGCCACCTACAACCACTTTGTGCTTTCCAAATGGTATCTTTACACGTCACTATATGCACTCACATAAATTCCCAGGCTTCAGCCCCAAGTTTTGACAACTCTCCATCGCTCCTGACCTGCGACTTGACCAATACTCCGGGTTTTAAGAGAGCTTACCCAAACCTGAAGCTCTACCCGTTTCAAAGGCTGAGCCATCCCACTAGAAAGGAGGTGGAAGATTTCCTTTAAAGGTCTCAGCCTTACAGTCACCAGGAAGTTGCTTTTATTTAACACAAAGACCTGCAGATTTAATTCCCTGGTCTCCACAGCTTTGCTCCGATGGCTCCAGCTCATTTGACTGTGTTATTGCTGAGCACAACACGAGTTAGGCAGTTTCTTCAAAAAGAAAACCAGGCTGGTTTCACTTCTGTGTTGTATTTCTGCACTAACGCTGCTCTGAGCTAACTCCTGAACCAAGAGAAAGCAGCTCCGTGCTCACTGCAGTGGTAGCTTCTCCCTATTTATGCTCTTTCTGGGAAATAAACCACTCGGGCCACCAAATCTTTCCCACCAGCAAACCAAATTTAACACTTCTCCTCAAGGCATGATTGCACTATCTACCCCTCCCTTTCCCATCTGTGACGCCAGCTGAGAAGGACTGGGTGACCTAAAAATTACTTCTGTCACTGGGATTAAAGCAAAAAAGCCACACACATGGAGTGAAAGCAGTTGTTATTTGGCTGCCCACGTTGGACCCTGAAATGCCGCGGTGGTCAGGACCCTGCAGCTGGGGCTATAAATGGATTA
This sequence comes from Apaloderma vittatum, assembly GCF_000703405.1. Taxonomy (NCBI): domain Eukaryota; kingdom Metazoa; phylum Chordata; class Aves; order Trogoniformes; family Trogonidae; genus Apaloderma; species Apaloderma vittatum. Next base: position 56,993 of record NW_009722502.1, read on the forward strand.
AACAAAGGTCTTCGAGCCGCTCTGCGCATAAGTTTGGTCAAAGAGCGGCAAAAACGTTATCCAGATTGGACGTACAAGCTGGTGTCTCAATTTTCACACAGAAACATAAGCAAAAAAACCTGAAGAGGCATCAAAAATAGAACATTGGTTCAACTTCACAATTTGAAGAAATCGTGCATCCGATCTCTTTGGTCGCTGGTCAGTTTACAATGAAAATATCTTTTGTAAATCAATCCAGGGCCAGAAGCACACAACTAGCAAATTTCCTTTTATGTAGCAGACATACTCCAGGTTTTAAATCATATTATTTCCTGTCAGTTCTCCCAACTGGAATGTCTGACTAATGTTTCAGCTTCGCGGTATTAAACACTAAATTTTGTTAATTGAAACAGATACCCAGCTTCCCCTCCTGCCTGTCATTTTAATCCTTGCCAACTTGCAGAGCTCAAAAGGCAGAAGACTCCCTTTTCAAATTACACAATAGGATAGTATTACTGCTAGAAGCTTTAGCAAAGGGTTGCATTATTGTAACCCCTGTGTAACAAGAAGTACAGGAGTCTGTCAGGTCGCAGGATTCCCTTCTCAGCTGTCAGCATTCACTTTTTAGGATATTAGACGAGAAAGGGAAAAACTCCGTATGATCTATGAATCCCAGACAAGTTCTGCACTCATGACGTTTCCATCAGCTGCACACACTCCTTGCAATCTCTTTTTCTACATTACTTTTCCGACGTTTCCATCAGCTGCACATATTCCTTGCAATCTCTTTTTCTACATTACTTTTCCCCTGACTATTAACCCTCTTCTGGCAGATCCTGTCTAAAACCATTTGTAACATAACTCACAGCTTCCTGACAGCACGGTGTACCAGCGCAGCACACCTTGAGCTTTTGTTACGTTTGACTGTTGCTCAAATATCTATTGCTGTTTCTCCTGTGGGTACTTGTAAAAGAACAGGTCAAAGAGGCATTCTCCTTCTCTTCAGCTGCTCTGCTTTGGATGTGAGCCAGTGGCTTTTATCATCTCAGACACTTGGGACAGCGCTGAGTGCTCAGGAACACGTTTAGCTCGGTTTGCTGCAGTCACGTTATCGCTGCCATCAAGACCAAGGCTCAGCGACTGCTGAGGGTGCTTATTCCATGAGTTAAAAGTGAGACGAAAAGAAAAGCAAGAGGTGATGGATCCAAAGATTGTAGCAGAAGCTGCTCTACTCGATCTCCCACAGCTCCCCTGGAACCAGCACCTACCTACAGAGCTACCGTACAAGTCACGTCACAGCCTTTGAGTAGGTGATTCCTCCTCAGAGATGTTCTCCTCCAGAACAGTATTTCTTGCAAAACACTTGAGCACGCTGTGGAGAAGCAGTACTAACCCCGACTAAGGACTGGAAACACTTCCATGGCCTGTTTTCTAAACCCAAGCTGAGGTGTTGCACAAAGCAACAAACGCACCCGCTTGCTTGTCAAAAAACGAGAGGTCTACTCTAAACCTCAGAAACGCTGACCAGCTTTCGTTCTACGCTGGTCCAGAAATTTCGTACGCAATAACTTCAGGAAGACAAGTGCTCATGAAGGATTTCTTCTTTAAAGCGTACCTTGCCCATCTCCTCCAAAGACTCACACAAGGGAACTAAAATAGTTTATGGGAAGGAGAGCAAACGAGGCGGCTTCAGTTTCGCTGCCGCCAGCACGCTGACGACATCAGATACATCGCACCGCGTCAGACGACTGAAACGCAGCCCGACGACGGCAAGGCAAGATCAATTACAGGGGTGGCAACAGTCTTCTCGGAGCACCCACCAGAAAGATGTCCTCCTCCACTCAAGCTCATTGAGCACCTCAAGGCTGGTGACCAGAGATGCACCAAATCCTTGTTTGTCACTTTACCTTTAGACAGATACTTTCAAGCATCCTTTCAATCACACCTTGTGCGGGACTTGGCTTTACCATTCTTTCCTCCGAATCAGGTCAGCACTGCTCATTGTTCATGGGACATTACCCAACCCCTAGCTCAACTCCAGAAAACAATTATCAAGAGTTATAATAGTACATTGCAGGCATTTCCATCCATTGCTTTCGAAATAAGGCAGAGCTGCCGGCATTACTCTGTTAAGAAGCTCGATCTCACGGAACAACTCTTTGTCAAGATGTTTAACACCCAGCAAGGAAAAAAACCTAACAATCCCAGCTAGTCTGCAGCAGGTCACTTGACTTGCAAGTCACCATGTGCTTCAAAAAGTAGGGATCCAGCATTTCCTGGAGCGTGTTCTGCAGCCAGCCTGCACTCCACAGAGCTGCTCTCGGACTAGATGCTTTCTGGTTCCCATCAGCACATCTTCAAAGGTGTGCAGCACACAGTGAAAAAAAAAAACATAAATCGACACTTGCTTGGCAACTCCTTCCCGACAGGGCGTATTTCGAGATGGCAGACACTTGCATCTACTTTCAAAATTAATTTAACATCTACCTCTTTCATTTATACAAAAGGCCGATGGAAGTCTCCGTCACCTTTCCAATAAAAAGAGCCTCCACGTACAAACAGAAGAGCAGGAGGGACCAGCCCCGAGGCTTCCTGGGAACAGGCTATTCATCTTGACCTTTTGCCACCACCACTAATGATTTCTGCACCAGTGTTTGTCTTCTGGGTAACAGAAACAATGTTTTATTTATTAAACTTGTCATTGAACATGACAATGTAATTTACCAGCTTTCATCTGGTGCCAAGAATTCCTGCGAAGCATAAAGTTTGCAAAAAGTCGTTTCCCAATAAATCACGGCATCAAGTGAATGTGCAATCTATCAGCCCCACATGAAAGAGTAAAATGCGGACGGCACTGAAACAGCCGCACAGGAAAGT
>NW_009722503.1:0-5582 GCF_000703405.1 Apaloderma vittatum
TTGTGCCCCTGCGCTCAGCAGATTAGTGTTGGAGTTGTTTTATTTAGACGCTTTCTAGGGCAGCAGCGCTGCCAGAGCAGTCAAGCTCTGCAAAGCTTGCTTGGGTTTTAATTCACAGGAAGAAAAATATAAATTCATTCTCAGACCGAAAAACCATCGGCTCACTCCTGCGGGTTCTCCTGGGACGATGAGGATGTACGGAGGAGAAGCCACGATGGAAGCGCGGCGATGCCGAGGTTTGCATTGATGCCCAAATCTCACCACAGAGATTAACACAAACCTTCCCAAGCCAGGCGGGGAAGGCCAAGAAGGAAAACGATTACGCTTATTAAGAAAGGCTCTAAGCAGTAGGCGTATGGGAGATAATCTTCCCAGCATCTGAGGTCACTGCTAAGTTGGGAGATGATAAACCTTTTGTGGATGAAGGCACTGTTTTGTGTAAAGTAACGGACTGTGGGAAGCTGCTGCCTGTCAGCGATCTTGTCCCACACCTGCAGGGGCACCGTATATCGAAATCCTCCTCACTTACACCAGGCAGCAGTTCCAGCACGCAGGACATCTGGAGAAGATAGAAATTAGGATAGAATGGAGAGGGAGAGGCTTTGAAATCCCTCCAGGGATGGTGGCTCCACCACTGCCCTGGGCAGCCTGTGCCAGCACTTGACAACTCTTTCGGTGAAGAAGTTTTCCCTAACGTCCAATCTAAATGAGCGTGACTCGGTAAAGGCTTTTGGGGAACAGCTCCTCTCGTCCGTGAGGCAGATCTGGGGGGAAAATGCTGAGCAAAAATATTTTTTTGTTGGTTTGGGGGGGGTTTTTGTTGCCGGTTTCAAAAGTAGAGGTTCAGCTGAGAACCAGTAAACAACCAGTGCTACTGGTGCTCCTAAGAGTATTTACTGCAATAAGTAAAGAATACAGAGGGGTACCAAGAATTTCATGTTGGAAATTAATAAGGAAAAAAAAAAGGTCTTGAGGGTGATAGAGAGGGGAACAAAAGAGAAGATTTGACAGTATATTTTCCTTCTCCATGCCCAAATATGCTCTGTGCTACTTTCTTTCGGTAAAGAGCTTAGGCTTCAGTCACCTTCAACTTAAATACGTCCTCTTGGTATGAAGTAAAAATAAGAAATAGGTTGACCCAGAGTCTGGGGAACCATCTGCTCCCACCCTATTTCAGGATCGCAGGCCTGCGCTATGAACTCCTCACGTGGTGCTTTGACACTGAACTGGCATCCAGAGCTCGTTGCTCTTGCTCTTTCCTAAGGAAATTCCAGTCCCTCCAGCTCTGGAAGGAGAAGTCGGTGTAGCAGGATAGGAAATAAAAGTATATTTAAAGATTTACCGTCCCAAGCTCCAAGTTCAGTGCCATGACTGTACGATGCCACGTTGTAGAAGCCTGCGGTGTGGAGCAATAAAGGAATTGTTTTGCAGCAATGCTTTACGCTTGTTGTTTGGATGTTACATGAAATCCCTCTCCGCTTTGCTGACAAATGCGGTTTTATGTACCAGGGGTCAGGAATCCTTCAGTCATGTACTCCAGGCATGTCTGGCTTGGGGCCACTTTGGAATGGAGGTGAGGACAGAGAGAGGGCATCTTGAAAAAAACCCCTATTATTAGGTGGGTGGTAAGACAGAAACCAGGAGATTTAGTGCGGGAAGGAGATCATAAGGCTGGCACGGCAGCTTGTCTGGCTGCAGATCAGAAGGCAGGATGCAAACAGCACTGTAAAACTTCTGGGGTTTGCTTTTTTTCTTTCTGGCAGAGACAAGGTGAGTTGTAAAACCTTCCAGTGAAGAGAAGTGGGCCAGGTACAAGCTAGTTCTTGCACCACAGTTGCGGTATTTCTGCGAACAAATTGTAGGGTTGGGTCTCTGAGTCGATGTTTCCCTCACTCTTAGGAAGCTTCTCTTGAGTCACTTTGTGATCGTGGTTCAGAGGGACACAATGTGCATAAAAGCTGTCTGGCCGTGCTGGGTCATCAGCTTCTACATGCCGACACCCTCAGTGGTGCTGAGGGTTCCTGTGAGCAAACTAGTAACTGGTTCCTCTTGACACAGCATAACTCGCCAAAAGCTCGTTCCACCGGAATACTTGCCAGTGAAGATGCCACCTTTCCTCCGTCTGGTAACATCAGTAGAAGTAACACATTGCTGTTTTATCTAAAGGCGTGGAGAGAAGCGGTGAGTGAAATGCAAACACTTTGGGCGTGGGGAAAAGGTGCTCGGGTCCCCGGTGTCTGAGGACTGCAGGGCTTCTTTGCAAGACAAGTCATTTGAGGTGAATATGAAAAGCTTGGCTCTTTGTGCCTGATTCAACTTTCAGGCTCTGTATCTTTGAAAAGAAAAGGGTCATTCCAGGGAAAGGTGATCCCTGACGGAGGTGTTCTGCCTTCAGTGGAAGTGTTGCTTTTCGGGACTGCTGCTTACAGATCCCCTTATTGTGAAACTCATAGAATGTCAGGCCCTTTCTGCAAGTTTCTCCTGGAAGAAAATTGCCAGGGTTAAGGATATTCCTTGTCAGAAGTTCCTCGTGTGTGCTGTCGGTACCGTGAAGTGGCTGTAACAGAGAACAGGGCACAGTTTGCCCTCTGTTCGGTACTGGAGAGGAACGCCGAAGCAGCGGGAGGGTCGCTGCAGATTCCTCCACCCCAGGGGCTGGCACGGTGGCATGCTTGGGCTCATGAAACCACCCGTCTGGTTGCCTGAGTTATAGAATCGCAGGTTGGTTTGGGTCAGAAGGGACCTTAAAGATCACCTGTCAAGTGTCACCCAGAGGGCTGGACACTGGCCTCACCACAGCCAGGGGTCAGAGCAGGACAACCTGGCCTCATGGTGCAACGGCAGCGCATCTGACTCCAGATCAGAAGGTTGTGTGTTCGAATCACACTGGGGTCAGGGGCCAGGAAAGGTGGACTTCAGCCCCCCAAGGCTATTCCTGCTTTTGGTGCAGGCTGGACAGGCTCAGAGGACGTGTAAGGATGCTCAGCTACAGAAACATGAGTCAAAAAGGACGCACTGCGGCTCCTTGGGGCTTCAGAAGAAATCAGACTGCGATATTTGTGTCTTATCTACAGTCTTGAACAATACTCAAGCAATAAAGTTGGGTTCTGTTTTTTTCTCTCCCGCTCTGATTTTGCCCCTGGGAAGGGCAGCATAAAATTCTTTTGTTCTGTTCTTTTGTGTTGAAGATATTCGTGTGTGTAGCACGGATGCTGAGCTTAAGAGAAGCAAAACAGCAGCGTGCTACAGTGCATAAACGCCACGAGGAGCACTTTGTCCTTGTCCTGGAACAGAGCAAGAAAAAATAGTTTTGGGTGCTGTAATGCTACCGACTCCAGACCCCTCGGTGGTGGGGTGCTCAAGCTATAGTTTTTCTGTGATTTTTGTCTTCTCTCTCTCTGCTTCCAAGCCACTCCACAGTTTCACAAAGAGGGAGAGAAAATGAATCGGAGAAAGCTGGGTGAGGTGACCTCGCAGCCACCAACGTGTGCGGCGGGACATGAAGAGCACACGGGGAACAAACGGTTGTAGTGAGCCAGGCCTGCTGGGTAGAAGAAACAGGCTGCGCGTTGAGTGGTCCCGGTTTACCTTCTTGCCTGTTGTTTATTTATTTCTCCACTCGCCTGAACTTTGCCCGTCGTTTGGAAGCTGCAACGCTTTGAAGAAGGGTTCCTGTCTCTTTGCCAGCTCTCCGGTTGATTCCTGCTCCTCTGGGGCTTTTTTTCTTCATTTGTCTGTGGAGGTGGTAGCAGTCCTAGTGCAGAGAGGAGTCTCATCAGTTCAAGCCTGCGTGCTCCAGTTCCCGCTCTCTGGTGCAGACCTGCTTCCACTGCCTTTGCACCTTGTCACAGGTCGTCCTCGGGAGCCGGGTGGGAGTTTCTTTGCATGCCGGCAGGTGCTCCTCCCATCCTTATGCTCTCTGCTCTCTTTACAGAGACCTGCGCAGAAGGAGAAAGAAAAAAAGCGTTGGAGATATTGCAATAAAACCGTCTCTCCCGCCTGTGCAAGCTTGGTGCTGTCCATCAGCTGCAAAACCAGGGGCTCACCAGTGTTTAGCAGAGCCAGGAGGTGGCTTCTGCCACCAGTTGCAGTGGGGTTGCTTTACAGAATCAGAAGTGGAGAGGACAGTTGATTTAGTGATAACACATCTTGGCAGTAGAGGCTAATTGCAAGGCGCTTCAGATGCGCTTACTTGTTTTATGAACAGTGTGGCGATACTTCTTTGTGATCTCACCATGCCTATCTGGGTAGAGTGAGATATCATGTGATAATCAAAGGGAATTTGGCTGCCGTAGGAATTCACGTAATCCTTGTGGCAACATTCATTGTGCAATGTGGTCAAGGAGTGACCTGGAGCTTATCTGCGCTGTGTTTTTAGCCTCCACCTTGCAAGGACTTCCTATGCCTGCTTCAGTCCAGCAGCATTTCTCTAATGTAGGATATAAAATAATTTTAATACCTTCCAAAACCAATGAACGGAACAACAGGCTGGTTAGAAGCCTTGCAGCAATCTGCTATTTTTTTTGCAGCTATGGGAATAGCAAGTGAAGCAGCAGCAGCAGCCCTCCGGCTCTTTTAAAAAAATTCCAAAGGGTTAGCTAAGGCTTTGGACTTGAAAGTTGGTCCAGCTTGGGTGCTTGATTCCTGTGTCCTGTTGGCCCTAGCGTCCTCCTGCTAGGAATCTGGCTACACGGAGCCAACTGTAGAAGTGAGCCTCTGCTCGCTCTTCTAATTCAGTAGCCCTATTTGCAAACCAAAAACCTTACAGAACAATTTTTATGACCTCTAGCAACGTTAAAATCTCCTTTGAGAACATCCCATGTCTGCTCGCCACGTGCAGCTCGCTTAAAGTGCATCTAAAGATGCTGTGGGAACAGTTCTGACCAACCGTAATCCCTGTTGGATTTCTTAATCTGGAATAAATCGAAGTCCTTGTTATGACCGGGCGTTTAGAGACTGCACTTTCACCAAAAATGTTAACTGCCGGGTGGCTAGAGAAGCTGACATACTCGATTATTTTCAATTCAATTCCGGCAGTTGTCATAAAAAGATTAATGTAAGTCTTCAAAGACCCGGTTCTGAAATATACTGCCTGCTTCTGATGTCTCAATTGGTAAAGCAGTTCTAGAGTTGGTGTTATTTTTTTTAAAGGGAGAATTTTGCCGGTCTGTGTGGAAAAAGAAGCGCACCTGCTCCTCTGGGAGCCAGCCTGGAGAACTGGCGTCAGCCTGGGCAGTTTCTTCTATGTGGGTAACTGGTACTTGGAAATATCTGTTTCCTCATGATATTGCCTCGATCTTTTCTCGAAGCACTTGTATTTATGTCAAGAAAAGTTGGTTTCCTAAGCTGGGCTGCTCTTGTTTTCAGCCTGGCGGCTCCTTTGGACCCTTGTGTCCAAGGGAACATAACATGGTGAGGGCTCCCAAGGAGAACTGGGGAAGAAGTTGGCCTAACTACGTGACTGTAACAATACATAAGCGACTGGTGGAATATGAGTCATTAAATAATAAGATATGTGTTAAGTTACGCCGTTTCTCCACAACTGGGTGGCCAGACTCGCTGTAAGCGAGTCAGGACTCCGT
>NW_009722504.1:0-8660 GCF_000703405.1 Apaloderma vittatum
ATGAGGTTACTTTCTAAGTGATGTGAATGTTTGCTTAAATAACTCAAGATTTTCTTGCAGGACTCAATGCCATACAGCCATACAGCTGCAAATCCAAAGCAACACCTTCAGAATCTCTGGAGTCACTTTGGATTTCCAGTAATGCAATCAAGATAGAAATCTGACCCAGGAGTTTCTTTAATTTCAGCATTTTTGATCCCCGATGAATTGTCAGAGAATTCTGCATATTATTTTATGTTTGAAGTATCCCACTCGGTCAAACATAGCTCTCAGCTTTTGGGAAAGCAAGTCAGTAATTCCTGGAAAGCAAAGTCAGAGCATGCTTTAGTACGCAACAATGTCATGGTCCAATTTGATCCCGTGATTTTTTTGCATCAGGATCTTTTTCTCCTTCATTGATTCCCACAGATCGCTTGTAGGCTAATCTTTTTTTTTTCCCCCATAGAATCATAGAAACATTCAGGTTGGAAAAGACCCTTGGGATCATTGAGTCCAACCATTAACCCTACTCTACAAAGCTCACCCTAAACCATCTGCCCCAACACCACATCTAAGCGACACTTAAACACAAAAGGGCCCCCCCCCCCCTCCGGGGCCAGCCTGTGCCAATGGCTGACTACTCTTGCTGTGAAAAATTTTTTCCTAATGTCCAGTCTAACCCTCCCCTGTTGCAGTTTGAAGCCATTCCCTCTTGTTCTACCACTAATTACCTGTGAGAAGAGACCAGCACCAACTTCTCCACAACGTCCTGTCAGGTAGCTGCAGAGAGTGATGAGGTCTCCCCTCAGCCTCCTCTGCTTCAAACTCAACAGCGCCAGCTCCTTCAATCGCTCCTCATAAGATTTATTCTCCAGGTCCTTCCCCAGCTTTGTTGTCCTCCTCCACACTTGCTCCAGCCCCTCGAGATTTCTCTTGGATTGAGGTGCCCAAAACTGGACACAACACTCAAGTTGAAGCCTCCCCAGTGCTGAGCACAGGGGGACAATCCCCTCCCTGCTCCTGCTGGTCACACTATCGCTAACACAGGCCCGTATGCCTTTGGCCTTCTTGGCCACCTGGGCACACGCTGGCTCATCTCCAGCTGCTTGTCAATGAGAATCCCCAGGTCCCTTCCTGTCAGACAGCTCTCCAGCCACACTGCCCCAAGCCCATAGCGTTGCCAAGGGTTATTGTTGCCCAAGTGCAGGACTTGGCGCTTGGCCCTGTTGAAGCTCTTCCCATTAACATTGGCCCATTGATCCAAGCTATCCAAGTCCCTCTGTAGAGCCTCTCTATCCTTGTGCAGATCAACAATCCACCCAATTTGGTGTCATCTGCAAACTTACTGATGATACCTTCAATGTCCTTGTCAAGGTCATCAAAGAAGGTGTTGAACAGAAGTGATCCCAACACTGAGCCCTGCAGAACATCACTTGAGACCAGCCACCAGCTGGATTAAACTCCATTGGCGACCACTCTGGGCCCGTCTGTCCAACCAGTGCTTTATACAGCAGATCATATGCTCATCCAGGCCATAAGCTGCCAGTTTTTTTCTATTTTATGTGGAACAGTGTTGAATGCTTTTTGAAAGTCTAGATAGACAATATCCCCTGTCTTTCCCTTGTCCAATAATTGAGTCATCTTGTCGTAGAAAGAGATCAGCTTTGTCAAGCAGGACCTGCCATCAGCTCTATCATCAGTCTCATGCTAGAGCTTTGTAGGATTGCAGACATTAAACCCAACCTAGCTAGGAAAAAAACGGGACATTTCTTTGTGTGAATGCATATCTGTCATTCCCCAAATGACTGGATTTACAACAGATACTAATACATGGTGTATCAAGCTTAAGCCTGTATATAAATCATTTATACATGGGCATATAGGAGTATATAAAGGTATTTTCTTAAGAGCTACTGCGAAGCCCAGAAGAGGAAACATGCTGGACAGATTGTGTGTGTCTGAGGCCAAGAAGGGATGGGATTTGCCCAAATTCAGTCCTATTTTACAAAAATTTCAGTTCAGGAATCTCTGCTTCTAGGACTTCCATTGATATTATTCCGTGGCTCTGTTGCTAGTGATTTTGTCATCTTGTGCTGCAGGGCTTATGAGCTGAGCTGGAGAAACACCAGCTAGATGGATGTCTGTTCACACTGTGCAGTGCTGACAAGAGAGATCAAGCGAAGCCCACGTTACAGCTCTCCGCTGAGCTGATGTAGAAAAATCAGTTCTTCTGCCTTTCTCCCTTCATTTTCCCACTCTCAGGTTTATTTCAGCCTTTATTTTCTGCTTGTTTCCTCCACCCGTTTTTTCCTGGCTCTTTTGCTTTGATAGGATCTTCTGTCATTTGACCTTGCCCCACATCCCTTTCTTCCTAGTTCCACATTTTTCCCAGTCTTCAAATTTTCTGCTTTCTTCTTCAGGCACGTGTTGCTGAAAAATTTCCCTTGCAGAAAACGATAAACTTGAATTTTATTTTTTTTTTTCTAGCTGACCTTTATTCCATGCCATTAAGTCACAGAGTTTAAAAGAAAGTCTAACTAGCCAATGTATCAAGGTAGATAAAATAAGATTCCCTCTTACTGCTTCCTAAAGCATCTTAAGATACCTCCTACCGCAGAACCATGTAGGTGTGGGCACTGCAGAAAGTGGCATCAAAGACTGAAAAATCATCTTCAGTGCTCCCAGCCCCCAGGACTTTCTGCTCTCTAGTTTTTTGTCTTGACCTTTCTCCAAGCAACCAGCTTTTCATGGCTTGCTGAGGTTAACAGATTTCCATCCTGGCCGCTCCTTTCTCTTTTGCTTTGGTTATTTTTAGGTGACTCGGTTAAACTACGTCTTTTTGAGTTTTGACAGGAACCGTGTTTGAGGTGTTCATAGAAGAAAAAATCTTTTACACATCAAGGCACTTTGTAAGCTGGTAGGCTTAAATTAGGTGAAAGTATGTATTTGTGACAGCGGGTGACTGATATGGATGCATATCTCCTCAGGACAATAGTCAGGATGATTCAATTAATTATTTTTTTATCACGAAATGTACATACTCAGAATTGTTGCGTTCTGCATCAATATTCTCGCATCAGTGACTTTCACCAAAAAGATTTTTAGAATTTAATTTTGAACTCCCTGGAAAATTTTATCTTTTAAAATCAGCTTTCTCCTTTTTTTTCTTTTTTTTTTTTTTGCGAAAGAAATGGATATCAGAACTGGATACAATATCGCAGAATTAACTTAATCAATGGCGTAAATAAAGGTCAGATTACACCTCTGGACACGCTGCCGTTTGTACACGTTTCTGTGCATGTGCCTTTATTCTTTGTTCCTAGATGTAAAATTTTTGGATTTCACCTTCCTTGATGTAGAGTTCGAGGTTAAACTGTGTTATAATGACCTTGCGGTGTGAGCTCCCCAGCATTATCAGCATTTACCATAACTCTGACCTTCATGTGATCTTCCAATTTTACCAGTTGCTGATTTCATAATTATTCCTAAGGCTTGATCACTGTGCTTCATATCAATTCTAGGGAAAGTCCATCTTAATCTGGTTATCATTTGCTGTACTGATACCAGGTAGCACTTCTTTTTTATTAAAATGCTTATATGGTACAAAATCAAACGCAATATTTTAACTGTATTGAATCTACGACATTTCCTTTGTCAGCTAAACTTGTAATCTCATCAAAGGAAGATGTTGGGTTTATCTTTGACCTGTTTTCTACAGAAAACATGTTGATTGGCACTAATTATATTCCTTAACATTTTAATGTTGTGGGGTTTTTTTGGTTTGTTTTTGTTTTTACCTAAGTACAAATCGAGTGCAGTCTTGCGTGTGTTGTCGTACTTGTCGCTTTTAAAGTGTCGTTCTTGTCACTTTTAAAGTGCCGCGGGAAACCTGCGCTCATCCCCTCTTCTAGAATATTCATTGCTAACCATGCACTGATTCTGTGAAAACTGCATTTTTCAAAAAAAGTTAAAAAATTAGACACTTTCAGGGTTTATTCACCAGTTGTTTCTGCTCAAGGACTCCCAGCTGCAAACTTCTAGGCTTCGGTTTTGCTTTCAGTAAAGAAAGCATCCCAGATTAGGGGTTTTTTTAATATGGAAAATACAATATTTTCTGCAGCCTATTTCTCAGAAATGGCTCTACAGTTATCCTAGAAAGTTTGGAAAATTAATTGCATCCAGTGAATACAATTTGATGACAATTTCCAGCCTGAAGGGTGAAGTTTCATGGAGGTTGAAACACACAGAAAAAAAAATCGGGAAAAAAAAAAAGAGAGATTAAAAATCTCGCTGAGGGATTGTATCATCTCTCCTCCTTCTCCACGTACACGTGCAAATGTGCACTTTTAAGCCCATCTCTCTGATTTTACTTTTTTTGGTAATTTTTTTTTTTAATCATTCTTTTTTTCCTCAATTGACTAATGATATCTTGGATGCTTATTTTTCATCCAAATCTTCTCGCTGATATATACGCGTAGCTGCTCTTTTATGTTCTGGCTATCCTAGGAAATAAATTTCCCTGTTATCCCATGATATGATGGTACAGGAAAAACCTCGAGTGCCAAATGAGACAACCCGGGTTATCTCATTGCCCTCTGGTGGCCTCGCAGCCCGGCTGCAGCAGCACGAAACCCGGAGCGAGCGGGTTTTTCCTTTTCTCTTTGTGTGCAGCACAAATCCTCGTCTTCCTTGTCATTTGAGCATCCTAAAGTTGTTTGCCCGCATTTGTGCAAACTGCAGAGCTGTGTTTTGTAGCTCAGGGAAAACACAGTTAGCCTGCTGGTGTTTGCAGATGATGACAACGGGGGATTCAGTGGTTTGGTTTTTTTTTACATTTCCTTTATGGAAAGAGGAAAATGCACGTTTGCCTCGACGAACATCATTTATCCAGTGAGTTTGGGAGGGACACTCGTATATGATGGCCCATCATTTCAATATATACAGCCTAGAGAAGGAGACAGCGTTTTTTAGGCATCATTTTCTGCTCCTGCCGTTGCCGTGTGTGAATTCCTTACGCAGCCCAGCTGAGGAGGGCTTCGCAAATGGTTCATCCCCTTATATTTGTAAATTATCCTCCTTTCTTAGAGTGGAAGTCTTCACTGGCATACACAGGGGCTACTCCTTGGAATCATAGAGTCACAGAATTGTCAGGGTTGGAAGGGACCTTAAAGATGATCTCGTTCCAACCTCCTGCCATGGGCAGGGACATCCCCCACTAGATCAGGCTGCCCAGAGCCCCATCCAGCCTGGCCTGAAAAACTCCCAGGGATGGGGCTGCCACCCCCTCTCTGGGCAACCTGTGCCAGGGTCTCACCACCCTCATGGGGAAGAACTTCTTCCTCACGTCCAATCTGAACTGACCCATCTCCAGCTTCAATCCATTCCCTCTAGTCCTATCACTGCCTGACACCCTCACAAGCCTCTCCGCAGCTTTCTTGTAGCCCCCTTGAGATCCTGGAAGCCACAATAAGGTCTCCTCAGAGCCTTCTTTTCTGCAGACTGTGTGTGTGCAGGTCATCACTTGAGTGCAGAGATTTTGGAAGGCCCCTGAGAGCTCGTGGTTTCACACGTTGACCTTTCTGAGCATCTTCAGCTGCGTTGGTACCCATGGAGAGGGTGAGCGCTCGGCACCTCTCCCAGTGAGCTCTTCACTGGTGTCACACTCAGTGCTTGACCACTGGACAGAGACCAGGGATCTAATTCTCATTTTGCAAATAGAAAGAACATGACATTCCCCCCCTCTAGTTTCATTGCAAGATAATGTTTCAAAAAGATATCAGTGAGGTGCGTTAGGCATAGTGAATTAGATGTGTGCAAGACCTACCAAGGGAAGGAAGAAGTGGAATGTGTTTGTATTGGGAGAAGATTATAATATTCAGAGTGAATTAAAAGAAATAATTAAAAAAATTAAAATATCAATTTAAAAAGAAAAAGAAACTTGAGGCAAAGATAGGAAATCTGATTGTTAAGGTCAGAGGAAATCAAACACTGGTCCAGACTGTTACTATTTTTTTACTTTGAGTTAAAAATGCAATGCGCAACTGAATTATTGCTTGTTAGCATTAAAATGTCTGCCTAATATAGACTGACTTTATATGATGTCGTATTTCTGCACTGTCCTGGAAGGAGAGGAAGGGAAAAAGCTTTACAGGGCATTTTTGAAATGACAGCATGGGTAGTTGTTTTAGGTCAGGCATTAATTTAGCATCACGAGAAAATCACAGCTTTCATTAGCGAGTGGAGCACGGGCGACTGGAGCACCTGTGCAAAAGAGATGAAAGCACATTTATTTGTGTTTGCGGATGCGCGTTGAGGGCGTAGGAATTAAAAAAAAACCCCAACACCCAACATTGCAGCTTTGCGCTTACTTCAAAAATGACTCACTCCCTCTGGTGGGAACATTTCATTCTGAACGTGTGATGCTGCTTTCCCTCCTCCTCCTCCTCCTTCTCTTGCATCCACCACCACCCCCCCTCCCCTTCCTCCTCGCCACATCGCATTCATCTTGCTTCACATGACATCTGCTCCGTGTGCTGCAGAGCAGCACTTTGGTTTCTATGGTAGCCAGAAAAAGCCCAAGGTGGCCAGATTCAGGTGTGCGATGGCTATTCATCCTCGACCAACTGGGATACGTTGGGAGAGGGTGCCCCAAAAGTAGGTCGCACCCATGGCCGGGGCATCCAGACCCCGGGACATTGACTTTCTCCTCCAGCGCAAAGTAGCTGAAGGACAACAGTGAACTGGAGGGTGTGAAGAACAACAGGTTGGGGCTTTGGTTGAACTTCACGTTTTCTTTTATCCCGTTTAGGCCTCCAATTTTGCAGCAAAAGGCCCTCGGCTTCCGCCTTTCAGATGGGAAAAATGCAGATGCCAGGCCTAAGATGATGTAATTAAGTCTCTATTTATAACATAATTTGTCATTAGAATTACCCTGCCACTTTTTAAACAAGAGAGGATAATGCCACTTCACAATCTACACCTGTAGCTGGTTTTGTGTAGTTATTTTTTTTTAATTTATTATTATTATTATTTGAAGTACAGTTGTTCTTTGATTCGTTCTGGCTCTGAATTCATTAAGAGGCCTGAATTAGCATCCTGTCATATCATCTGCGGCTTCTTCGCTCCTCTGTCCTCCCAGGTATAAAGACTGGGATTCTGAGCTGGCTCACTTCAGCTGCAGTGAGTTGAATTAAATACAAACCCCACTCCTTTGCGGTTTGCTTTTTTTTAAAAAAATTCTTTATAATTTGTATTTCTTGGTTGAAAAACCCATGAAGATTATCATTCAGGTTGCAAAGTCATGGCTTGTGTGCCACCACTTACCGCAGGGCATTGCTGCAACGACGTGTCCTGGTTCAGAATCAGTGGTATCGTGTTACACCATTACAAAGTTGTATTTATTTTAAAACACTTTGTACGTGGGAGACTAAGCCTGCAGGAGCTAGAATTCACTAGTAAAATTGATATTAACCTGGCGAATGTGAGAAGAAGCGTTGTCAGAGGTTACCATCACTCCTCTTTCCCATAGCTGGGAAAGGACGGGCGTGCGTTATGTGCTGGTGCGTGGTGGGTGAGTTCATGGGTGGGACTGGGATGTGATGTGTCTTCAGAGAGCTGCTGGCATGGTGGGGTAAAGTTGGATGTATTAGATGTGTTAGATGTATTTTGTGTTGGATGTATTGGATGTGTTGGATGTATTTTGGAGATCTCGGAATAGTCTTTTTTATAGCAGATGAACAGGTCCTTTTCATGTCCGTGCTTCCCATTTATTCATTGTATTTGAAACATCTTTTTTTTTATTTTATTTTATTCCATTTTCTTTAATGGCTGCAATTTCATAGAACCATAGAATTGTCAAGATTCGAAGGGACCTTAAAGATCATCTAGTTCCAACCCCCCTGCCATGGGCAGGGACATCCCCCACTAGATCAGGCTGCCCAGAGCCCCATCCAGCCTGGCCTGAAAAACTCCCAGGGATGGGGCTGCCACCTCCTCTCTGGGCAGCCTGTTCAGGAAGCTGAGGCCAAGCATTTTCATCTTGTGCAAGTAAAATTTTGCATCTTCAGGCATGCCTGCTGTACGTTGTATGATTGTATTATCTAGCTGGGTTTGTACCTTGAATCTTTTCCATTTTGTCAGTTATTCCCACTTAATCCTATATAATCTTTCCTTCAGTCTTTATCGGGGTGCCAGATCTCAGATTCCCCTCAGTCTGTTTTGAGTAGCTGTCAATGGTGTGAAACGTTCTCTAAAAATCAGTGGTAGTCTGTTGTGCGTGGTGCTCTGGTGCTATTCTAAAATAACATGTCAGGCTTTATTAGAAAAAAAAAAAAGCCACAGAAAATTATGCCAAAAGACGAGGAAGACCTTTGACCAGTATCCTGAGGATCTATGGTTATCTCCCCATTTAAACGTGCTGCTCAGATGCCTCTTCTACCCTTACTCTTAGTCCTGGTCCCATCTGTTGCGTAGAGCCTCTTCCAGCTGTGGGGGAATCCCATCCTAGTCTCCCATCTTTAAGGGCATTTCTTCTCCTCCTTATAAACTACTTTTTTTTTTTTTCCCAAGACCAGCGAGAGGCTTCATTGCTTTTTAAACTGAATAAGCGTCTATCCTGAATCCCTTGATAACACCAAGCTGTGTGGGGCCACTGACACCCTGGAGGGCAGGGATGCCATCCA
>NW_009722505.1:0-4778 GCF_000703405.1 Apaloderma vittatum
GTCTTTTCCAGCCTCAACAATTCGGTGATTCAGTCTCCTGAGCTGGTCATGTAGCTCTGGCTCAGTGTACAGTAAGTAATCATATCGTATAGGCTGTGCAGTCTTTACTGTTTGATTTTCCCTGGAACACACACCAGCATAGAGTAACTGGCTTCTATAGAGAAAACACAAGCCTGCTGGGTGAGAACAAAGCATATCTTCCTCTCTCTGCTGTACTCCCATAGCCTGCACTCCTGCTGTCACTTGCTCTGCATGCTGTGCTCTGCTCCACGCACAACTCTTCCCTCCTCCCTTACAGTGTGCTTCAGGTGAAACAGATTCAGCCCCTCCGCAGACCTCTTCCTCCGCAGACTTAGCCTGAACCCTATAGCCAGGTTGACCCACACAGGCATCCTCATTCCTTGTGCCTACCCACTGGCCATAAGAAACAGGCCACAGTAAACTGCCGACAGCTAAAAACATCTGTCTCAAGAGCACAATCTAAAAATGCAATGACTACCTGCAGTTCTGGAGGATTACCACAAGCATTTACACAGAAATAGAGGCAACTCACCCCTCCTCCCCTAACTTTACTGCTGGTATGACACAAAGCTGTCCTGGTGAGGCAGCTTTGGCAGCTCTCTGGTCTTGGCTAAGAGTACATCTGTCTGGTGTGGAAGTGGGAGAGCTGATATCGGACGTGCGAAGAAATCTTGAGATGGCAGCAGCTGAAGGGCTTACCTGCCCAGCTGGAGAAGCAAAAAGGACCTTTCACAATAAGGTGGTGTATGTTTCACCTCAAAGAACAAATGAAGTGTCCAAGCTCAGTGTTCAAGGCTCCTACACCCCATTTGGGCCACGGCTGCCTGGGGATGGATCATCCAACATGATGCCATGGACTCCACAGCCTGGTGGGTAGGTTTGCATGGCACTGCACAGACTATTTTTCTTCGGCATGGAGGACTACAGAGGGATGTTCCCTGCCCGATGAGAAATGAGCAATATATTTAAGATTATCGGTCAGAACATTAACCTAACTAGCCCAACACTAAACCATATTCCTAAGCACTTTATCTACATGTCTTTTAAATACCTCCATGGATGATGACTCCATCACTTCCCTGGGCAACCTTATCCAGGCCTTAACAACCCTTTCAATAAAGAAGTTTTTCCTAATATCCAATCTAAACCTCCCCTGATGCAGCTTGAGGCCATTTCCTCCTATCCTATCAGTTCTTACTTGGAAAAAGCGACCAACCTCCTACCTTTCAGTTAGCTGTAGAAAGTGGTAAGGTCTTCCCTGAGCCTCCTTTTCTCCAGGCTAAACAATGCCAGTTCCCTCAGCCACTCCTCACCAGCTTTGCAGCCATTCTTTGGAGACACTCCAGAGCCTCAATGTCTTTCTTGTAGTGAGTAACCCAAAACTGAACACAGGTTTTGAGGTGTGGCCTCACCAGTGCCAAGTACAAGGGTATAATCACTTCTCTAGCCCTGCTGGCCACACTATTCCTGACACAGGCCAGGATGCCATTAGCCTTCTTGGCCACCTGGGCACAGTGCTGGCTCATGTTCGGCTGGCTGTCTACCAGCACCCCAAGGCGCTTTCTGTAGGGCAGCTTTCCTGACGTTCTTCCCCAAGCCTGTAGAGCTGCCTGGGGTTGTTGTGACCCAAGTGCAGGACATGGCACTTGGCCTTGATGAACATCATATAACTGGCATTGAGCCATCATTCAGCCTGTCTGGGTCCTTCTGCAGAGCCTTCCCTCCCTCAGGCAGATCAACACTCCTGTCCAGTTTTATGTCATCCACAAACTTACTGAGGATGCACTCAATCCCCTTGTCCAAATCCTAGATAAAGATATTAAACGGAACAGACTCCAGTACTCAGCCCCAGGGAACACTACTTGTGGACATCCACCAACTGGACTTAACTACATTCACCACAACTCTTTGGGCTCAGCCATGCAGATAGTTTTTCATACAGCGAAGAGTACACCTGTCCAAGCCACGAGCAGCCAGTTTATCCAGGAGAATGCTGTGGGAAATGGTGTTGAAGGCTTTACTAAAGTACAGGCAAACAACATTCACAGCTTTTCCCTCACCATCTAAGCAGGTCACCTTGTCACAGATGATCAGGTTAGTCAGGCAGGACCTGCTTTTCATAAGCCCAAGCTGACTAGGCCTGAACCCTTGGTTCTTCTCTATGTCTCAAAATGGCACCCATGATGATCTACTCTATTTCTTCCCCAGCACTAAGGTCAGACTGACAGGCCTATTGTTCCCCAGATCCCCCTTCTGGTTCTTCCTGTAGATGAGTGTCACATTTTGTAACCTCCAGTACACTGAAGTCACACACAAGAACCACCTGAATGCTACCCAGAAAGAGGACTTTCATCCTGAAGTTGTGAGGGACAGAGGTGATCTTAGATCCTTAGATGACAGCAGCAGCAGCAGCAGTCCATCTGCACCACTCTCAACCACAGCCCAAGCACTGGGAACAAGAAAAGTCAAGATACAACAAATGGACAGAAGTTAAAGAGCATCAATGTCCTGAGCAATTAGCCCTCTCTAACAAGTCATGGTAACTCATGTTATCAGGCTCTGCATGGCTGGAGATACTCTTGTCCAAAAATACTCTCCACATCAGCTAGTCTGAACAGGCTCGTGGCATTTGCTGGAGTGAGATCATGGCACACTTACTGAACATGTACACATGATAATGATTTGGTGTCAGTGTGTATGCAGAGCCTCTCAAAGGAATGTGATGGATTCTGTCCATTTCTGCATCACTCGTTTGTACCTTCCTGAAGGAATTTTAATTCCCTGGCAGAAAAAGAAAGAAAGGGTGTGGAGGTAAAGGGGAGGAGCTATTTGCAGTACCAGGTGTTGCTTAAAGCTGTGCCCGGGTGAGAAGGTTATCTTCAGTAAATAGTAATGGATAAACACTGTCAGGATCTCAAGAAAAGGAAGATTCCTGAACGTACTCTTCTTAGAGGATTTAACTTGCTGAGGTGGGTCTTGCTTAGAGGTTGATAACCCTTATCTGCCATTATTTCTCAAAGAAAACATTAGACTAAGTGCAAAGTGAAACTTAAAGAAGAATACAGACATCAAAATCAGATCCCAGTCTTGTTTACCTGATGTGAAAAGATGAAGAAAGTCAACAGAGCATGAGAAGCATGACTATATCAGTGGTTGATCTGCAACTGCTCTATTTGCTTAGCACAAGTACTACTTGCCTTCTTAGCTCACCATTCAATCCTGTATGTAGTTCCCTTCACCTCTAGTAAGTCCAAAAAGTTTAAAAGACAACAGAAGGAAAGGTTGAAGACAAATTTTCAATTTTGCTGAGAAATCAAAACCAATAACTTGTGCTGAACTGAGTTCCTCCAGTAAGTGGCACAGAAAGTATGCATGTGTCTTCCAGGTATCTCTTGCACTGCACCATTTTACTGATTCCAAAATGTTTCCTGTGTTGGAATCCAAAGAAATCACTCCACATTCACCCTCTTTGCAAAACTATTCTTCCTTACTTCACACCTCCCCCCCAGCGATTCTATCCTACTCTGCTCCATTAAGTGTATTCATACTAGCATCAAAGCATCTCCTGAAAAGATGTATTCAGAGAACAAAAGTAACAAGTTTATTAGAAAGGGATTTTTTTTCCTCCCACCTCCCATTTCCACTGTGATTTCTCTGTCTTCCCTCAATCTTCTTCCTTTTTGTACTGTGGAAAAAATCGATTAAGCTCTCTGGTATACATATTGCTGTAAGCCTCATTCTCCTCCTGGAGATTTCTTTAGCTGTCAGGAGACACTTGTCCCCTTTCCTAGCATTGTTGGAGTGGTCTGCCAGCCTAAGGGGGTGGGGAAAAGCGGGTTAGAGCCCGGCAGATGCCTTTTTTGTCAAAGACAAAAGGCCCCCTGCCATCCTCTCTACTTTTCAGCACTTTCATCCACATTGGATCAAAGTGCTATTCTGCATAAGAAAGGAACCTGGCATTATGCGCCTCAAATCAGCCTATCGCCATTCGCTAGCTTCCAAGTCTTCCCAACAAAAGGACTCACATCTGTTCCATCATTTGCCTCATCTTCTGTTTGTTTTGTTTTTTTTCCTCTCCACTCTCAGTTTCAAGGGCCATTCAGCCACTTGAATTATGGTCTGGAGGAGCATCTTCCTTGCTCTGGGATCGCTCAGCCGGACAATTTGCTTTTAATTGTCTTAAGGAAGCTGCTTTTGGGTTCTTCCCAGTGATTAACTGCATCATTATGCCTTCCATTCAGGCTCCCGAGCTAATTCTTTCCTTCTTCCTTCTCATTCTCAAAAGGGTGTTTCTCTCCTTGCTCTTCACCTGGAGGAGACCATTGCTTCTACGGGCCAGTGAACAGTACTGCCCAAAATCAAAGTAAGCCTCAAATCAAAGGTATTGTGACTATGAAAGTCAATAATCCTCTTTTGTCATGGTAATAGTCCAGCAGGCCAAGTGCTGAGAAGAAAGCAGGATCCCTTGCTTCAGTGTGACACAGATGCCTAGATGTGCCTCAGTTGCCTTTAACGCAGAAAGTTGAGGCTGGCATTCTCAGAGCCTGCAAACCTTGAAGTCACCTGTCCTGAGGAGCCCTGCAAACATCAGCCTGCACACATCAGCAGGAGAAGTCTGATTTTGGCATGGGCTAAGTTTACCCATAGGAGATTTAATCCACCATCTGCAGCCTTCAGAGGAGATTAAGTCACTTTCAGGGCTGTTGCACCAGATAAGAAAGGATGTCCTGGGTAACTACAGACCAGTCAGCCTCACC
>NW_009722506.1:0-10202 GCF_000703405.1 Apaloderma vittatum
GTCTTCTTCAAGCTGACTTCCAGCCCGAAAATCTCAGCAGCCTCTGCAAAGCAGACGTTAAGCACTGCAGAGCTGCTTCTGTGTGAGCAACGAGAGCAGCATCATCAGCAAAAAGCAGCTCATGGACAAGGTGATTTAGGGTCTTAGTGTGGGCCTTCAGTTGCCTTAGGTTGAACAGGATACCATCGGTAGCATAGCAGATGTAAATACCGTTATCTTCATCGAGGTCTGCCGTGGCTCTTCGGAGCATCATGCTGAAGAAGATTGTGAATAGAGTTGGTGTGAGAACGCAACCTTGTTTCACACCATTGGTCATTGAGAAGGGCTCAGAGAGTGCATCGCCATATCTAACTTGGCTGCGCTGATCCTTGTGTAACAGGATAATCATTTTGAGGAACTGGGGAGGACATCCTAATCGTTCCAAGATCTGCCACAGGCCTTTTCTGCTCACAGTGTCAAAAGCTTCGGTGAGGTCAACGGAAGTTACATAGAGTCCTTTGTTCTGTTCCCTACGCTTCTCTTGCAGCTGTCTGAGAACAAATACCATGTCTGTGGTACTCCTGTTGGCTCTGAAACCACATTGTCTTTCAGGTAGAAGTTTGTCTGAGATAATGGTACTAGTCTGTTCAAAAGTATTCTTGCAAGGATTTTACCAGCAATAGAGAGCAAAGTAATACCTCAGTAATTTGAACAGTGTTATGTATATATCCTGTGTTATTTTACTTAGAATAAATGCACTTTCTTGGAATATGGCACTGTTAACAACCATAGAAGAAGAACTTACATTGCTGACATAATCACAAAGCTCTGAAAAATTTCTCAGAAATATGTGTGAAATTCCTACATTTCCAATGTTTCAGAACTTACGAAGATGGTTAAAAACAGCGGGACGTTGTTTGTGCAAATATTTAAAATTTTAGGGGCCAAAAATAAACTATAGGAAGGAAGAAGTAAACGGTGCAGAAAAAAGTGTAAAACTGTGCCTCAGTCCTGAGTGAGGTTATGGAGTAGAAGTCATTAGACACTGGAAAAGTACATTATAGCTTCTGTTCAACCAGCTGATTAAGTTGGAAGAAACGGTCAAACTTTTAGATATAAAAGACCTTTCTCAAGTCTGAGGTAGAAAAAATAGAACATAGTAACACAGTCACACTTACTTTAAAGTAAAAAGTTAATTTCACTATTTATGTGCCTTAGCAAATGATACTGAGACGGAAGATAGTAAGAGAAATAGTTTGTATTAACATTCATTGCAGGAAAGCATAATTTTTGCTACTAACTTAGAGTTATCAAGGAATGTATTAGAAGTCTGAGGAACATTATTTGTCATTACATATCTACCTTTTCATATGATAAATAAGTTTTTAAAAATTGATATACATTATGCTTGTAAATATCCTTTAAATCATCTTCAAATATTTCTTCTATATACTGAAGATAAAGGAGAAATTTGATTTTGATATTTTCTTGCTTTCAAATGTCATACAGAAAAATGCATATTTATTTAATGCTTTAAACATATATAAGCTTTACATTTTCTTTTAATGAGGACATTAAAGGCAAAAATGACATGTTTGTGTAATGTTGCTGCCGCAGAAGTAGAAAAGGCAAAGAATATAAAATTTAAGATTTCTGTCAACGATAACTTGAGTATTTTGGTAATGTGAACAAGAACATTACTAATTTTCAGTGTGGCAGTGCAGTGGCTAGAGGTTGGTGGTTGCTGGTGGAATATGGGAGTCACTGCTCCAAGTACGTGTTCAATGGGTATCCCCTCTATATGAAAGCCAGTAGAACTTCAAGTGGATGAATCTTCATCTCCCAGCAAACAGAGCCCACCTGACTTTGCCAGCCAGTACAAAGTGGATGATTAAATGGAAAATATGTCAGCAAGAAGCAGGGCAATGAGAGGAAGGGCTGAAATAAGAAAATAAGTCACGAAACAGTTCCATAGAGCTGTCCAGTGAGGTGCTCCTTCCCTGCCAAACCCAACTGCATGTAAGGCAACAGCATAAACATCCATCTGGATTTTTGAAGTACTTCTTGGAAAGGCTATTTGATGCTGAGACACATTTTCAATTTTCTTTATGAAATTGCAGTTGACTAGAGCTAATTCCACTTAAAATGATGTGAATTCAAGTTTAATTGAAGATGCATTCCAACAACATTTATTAATAGCACAAGATTCAATAAATATATCTGTATCTCACTCAGTTGTAACAGAAGCTGTATTTAAATCATTCCTTATGAAAATATGGGGAAAGTAAACAAATTTTCTTATAAGATTTCTTTAAGTCCAAATAGAAGATCCTGCAACTTATCATTTGGTGAAACAAGTGTCTATGTTTTTGTTTTGTCTTTCTTAACATAGATTATACATTTAGAGTTTCTGCGTTCATTTGCTCAACAAGTTCTAATGAAACACATGGGAGGGAACTGGAGAGAATCTATTTTTTCTTCCTGAATTCATCCAGTCAAAGGTGGCTGCAACAAACTTCCTTGTACCTCTTTAGAGATATAAATCGCCTCTGAGCTGAGAAAAAGAATCTAAAATTCCAGACCCTGAGGAACTGATTGAGAAAACTCAGAATAACTGAAATAGGTGATAAAACCAACATTTCCCAAGTCTTACAGAACTATTGAAAAAAAAGTGTGTGTGTGTATAAAAAAATCTTACAAAAACATATCCAAATAACCATGTCAAATATAATTTCTCATTAGCCTTACATAGGTGAAAATGTTTAGTGACACTAAACAATACAGTATTCAAAATATAGAACATCTAGTTTAATGCAGATTAATTTTTAACAAGAATTCCTATGCAGTAGGCAGATAGTTCCCACATTCCATTGTGATTGACAAGCCTGACATATGGAATAGTTCACAAATTCCCAGGTGACTGACAGATGGAGAATAGAAAGGCGGATAAAGTTGCCTAGAGAGCTGAGGACGATTTCATATTCAGCGGTTTTGATCAAAAGGATTCCAGATCTCACACTAAATTTAGCACCGCTGGCAATTAGTGCATGATTTATTCAGTCCTTTCATTTGCTGGTTGACAAATGGAAAACAAGCACAAAATTAAAAATAAGTTTATTTCCAGCATTTCAGATATTTAAAATGTGTGTGTCTTTGTTTGCACATAAATTAACATGAGATGAATTTATAGTAAGATTAAATCTGAAATGGAGATGCAAGCAATAAATAAGAGCTTTTTTATGTATCTTTCAGGCAGAACAGGTGTTTGAATTAAGAAATACTAATATGTTTAGCAGCATGACTCCACCTTTAGCATTAGGGAGTTGATGCTTCTTTAAATTTAGAATAATCTTTCTACAGTTTAAGATTCTTTCATAAGCTTCCAGCATAGGTGACCATCTGTAAGTCAGTACTAATGTTTTTTAGACCAATAATAATAAAGAAAAGCTATCCCCATGCTTTCTGAACACAACTGAAGAACTGCATTTTTCCTACTGATGTGTCTGCATAATTCTTAGAAGTGGCAGTTAAACACAAACATGAAATATTGGAATCTTCCCAGTAGTGGATAACATCATTCTTTTACGAAAAGGTATAGAAGAAACTCTTCAGATCTGTGAGTAAAAATTGTTGAGAACAAAATTCCTATTTCCCATTCATTCTACTCGTTTTGGAGTGAAGAGCCATTCACTCCAAAATAATGAGTTCATATGAACACTTTGGACAGAATATCTGATCCAAAAATGGCAGAAAGTAATCTATCATATAATACAAAGAACGATAAAAAATGTTCATTTCTAGATCTAACCCTGAATTTAGTGTGAGCTTGTGCTTACCTTTCGAGGGATATTGCAGGCAGTGTAAAACTCTGGGTATATCATTTAAACACCAAAGCAGAGTTCTGAATGTCTTGTGGAAAATGCCATAATTTCCAGCCTGCAAGGATGTAAGCTCATAAGTCTACAAAAGGTCCTTTTTTTGCAACAAATAAAGAGATATTAAGCTAATCTGAACTAAAAAAAAAAGTCATTGCTCTTAGAGGAAAGGTGGAGACTACTGATGATAAATATTTTAAATCCTGGGAGACAGAACTGGGAATAAACCCGCATATCATTATTTAAAATTATTACCTACTTATAACTAAAATTATTCTAACTGATTTTGTGGTCTTGTAAACTTGGAAGTAACAACAGACAGAGGTGCAGTGTAGCTCTATAGTTATACATATCTCCTACAAAGAAATGTGTGTTTCCAAAGTCTCCATAAAGATTCACCCAATCTCTAGCTCGTGCCTTTAGGATGTCAATGAGTTAGCATAACACTACCACAGCCCAGCCTGAGGAACACACCACACTTGGTATTTCACTACACACTGGTTCCCCTCTTAACAAGACCCTGTAGCTTAATATTGCCATTTTCTCCTCCTTTGGATATCTTTTCCTTGTTCCCAGTGGCAACACAAAGCAATTCCCAGACAAGAAGCCTTAGAACAGACATGTTTTTATTTCCTTTTACAGAACTCCCCTCATACACTAAAGAAAAATAAACTCGTTGCCTCTTGGTAAATGTGAGTCCCCTCAGATTTTTCTGCACCTTTGAAAGACAACAACTAAGCCTCACAGCTCCTTCCTTTCCTATTTCTTTTAATAGCTAAGGAAAAAGGAAACAATAAAAAAAAACCCACAAAGCAAATAACTGTTGTATTTCCAGTATATACAGCCATATGACCTGGATGTCAACATTTGGGTGAATATGTAGAGTATTGATATTTCTTGGGAACGGAATGGAGAGGAAGAGGACAAAGAAAACACGTACACTGGATTATCCCTAGTGACTTTAAACCAGCAGACTTTGGGTCTGCTGGTTTAAATTATGGTATTTCCCTTGTCATATCCAAATCTTGAAAGATGAACGTTTGATTCACTGAATTACAGGAGTTTACACGTATCTAAAACTTTCCCTTTGTCCAAAATACTTGTCTCCTCCTGAGGGATAGGAGAGAAGGCGACAGGACTGAAAAGGGAAGCACCACCTGTTCACAAAAACGTTCTGGGAGCCTAAAAGCCCAGAAAATCTACCCCACATGGGATAGGTAGAGAGCAGAGCTGCATTGTTGTTCTTTCCTCCATCACATCTAAGCAGAAGATGCTTTCAAAAGAGGCAGACTTTCTGCTTTTTGGGCACCACCACAGAGCTGCCATTATGTAGCAGACTCTAAGTGAGTGGTATCTCAGCGAGCATTTCTCAAGACATGCCTGTTTTGCTCTTTTTGCTCTTTTGAGTTTTTTGCTCTTTTGAGTTTTTCTTCATGTCCTTCTTTATTTTTCCCTCTCTTTCTGACAGACAGAAAGACTCTGCTTAGTGGTTTCCGGTAAGGCAACATCTCCTTTTATTTGTAGCTACACAGACTAAAGACATGCATTTAAAACATAACGTGAAATTCTGTACATGTAAATTATTCAAGGAAGGTTGGATCCAGTCCAGACACTGGATTTTTTATGCTTCTGTCCTGTGGTTACCAGTGCTCCAAAGTTCTTCATTGTTCTGTGATGACTATTTTTGCCAACTTTGTACTACTAATATGCTAGGGAGTTTTGCTGAACTGGAAATGGAGCTAATCTAATGGCAAATAGGCTCATCTCTTCTTTATTGCCACCGTCACTCAGTGGCACTAAGGAGTTCCCAACACCCACATTATGATATTTTTTCTATGTGTTCTTCAAAAAGCAGATTTTAAACCCTGGAGTTAAAGATCTGTCTTGTTCTCCTCTTGCTGGTAGAGCCCTGTACCTATTGAGAGTATGGACACACCAGAGCTGGCTGAGTAGTAATAGAGGAATCAAAGAGGCAAGGAAATTTTTGTCTCATTGTGAGTTGCTTTCCCTGCATGCTACTGATTACCGATAATGAATTCCTCAGTATTTCCTCTGTAGTTCAGATGGTTCATTTGGTGAATTGTTTACTACAGTTACAGCTTTCACATAGTATTGTTTCTTTACCATGACTGGATGACTAAACTTTTAAATAGGATACTAGGAGAATAATGAAGAGTCTGACTCCAGTGGTAGAAACAAAATCAAATTTGAGTCACATCTTCATGAATCTGTCTTTCATTATTTGACCAGCTGGAGTTTATATCAATCACTATTTTAGCCTCTGCTGATTTTTCACTTCATCATAATGTTTTGGTTAAATTCAAAAATCCACTTTCTGGGCCAGATTCTGCTTTCAATTATGTTAGTGTAAATCTAGATGAACCTCACTGAAAGCCAGTGAAGTTATTTTTATTTATTCCAGAGTAACACAAAATGGAGTCTGACCCCTCTGCATGTGCTGCTAGGTCCCTTATATTCATCTTTACAATCTCTCTATTTGTTTACAGACACTTTACAATTTTCCCCAAGAGCCCTTATCACTTGCTCCATGTGTGTTGTAAGGAAGGAGAGAAGGGTGCTTGCCTGATATTTTTTTCTTAGCCCTTTTATTTTTCTCTCCAGACACTATATTATGTGTTTAACTACTTAATATTATTTCCTCCCTGTCCACCCATCTGTTTATTTTAGTTGTTTTTTCCTCTTGGCTGGCTTCTGTATAGACTCTCCCCATATGCCTGCTAGGAATGTGAATGAATACGATTAACAAGCACTAAAATGCACAAATAAGAACTTACTTGAAACCCTGTTTCAGGATTTGAGTACAGTGGATGTTTCAGCCTGTATCTGTTTCTTAGCGCATTAAATATACGAACAGAGGTGTGCAGATGAGAGCTGGTCCAAATGAAAAGACAGTGTTTCCTTGCAAGTGATGAGTAAGTCTTGCAAAGTGATGCTTTCTGCCCAATAACTGTCTTCATCTATTGTAACAAGACAGTGGCTAACAGCTCTGCAGAGAAGCACGTGCTGTGCATTTGTAGCTGTGTAGCAGACAAGTCTTGCCAAAGCCTCTGGAAGTGTCACATCTTACACGGGTGTTGCAACTTCCTCTGTCTCTGCATAAGCCCTACCGCTGCTGAATCCTTCCAGAGCTCTGCTAGCTTTTACACATCCAATTTATTCCAGTGTTACTTCTCTGCATGGAAGTTCCCTGCGGAGCCCGGCTTCCAGAGGGCTTGCTGTTGCAGCAGAGATTGCAGGGGTGTGCCATTGATCGTACGAGTTGAGGTGAGACAACAGGTTGGGAGAGTCAAGAAATTAAGACTGTGGGAAAGAGACGGCAAAGATAGAGGCTACAGAAGCTAAATCGATTGAGTTCTGTCACTGAGAACAGGTATTGGTTAAGCAAGTTATACAAAATAAATCCTGAAGCCATGCACTTTGCTTTCTGAATGCCCTGAGTTATCTTAAGTCTGATTTTCAGAAGTTTAGTGAGTTTTCAATACTTTTTTCTTTTTTTTTTTTTCCTCTCAGCTGTTGGCAATAATAACACACAATCTGTCCCACAAAGAAAGTTTTCTGCCAGGTGAGAGGTGCTCCAACTCCCAAACCAGCTGGCCAATTTCTGCATTAATACTCAATAAACAGATAGTTGCTACTCATGACTTTGCTGCCCCAGGAAACAATAGTACCTGTCTTTTGAACACTTTGAACTTATCCCTAACTGGTAGAATATTTAGAGAGTAAATGAAAACAATATTTATTTATTTTTCACTTTGGCCAAGAAATTTAAAAGCATCCATTTTGAATCAACCTGAAAAATTGTTTTGTGCAAGTGCTACCAAAAATGAAGACTTCCTTCATTGCTGTCACAAATACTGGATAACTCTTGCTACCAATAATTTTTTGTGATATTCATTTACATTTTCATACCAAATTCATTGTGATACGTTTTCATCCTCTTGGTGCTTGAACTCTGTGAGTTTGATTTAGTCTTACTGGGACCGCTGCTTATGGAAAAACACCTTTGAAATCAGCTGCTGCAGAGAGCTTATACTAGGAAGCCTAATTACCAGGGCCATATCCATACAACAGCAACATAGAAGTGGTGCCAGCCAGCTCATGACTGTTCACTGTTCGACTCCACAATTTAAACAGAAATCTGAAGACATAAAATGTTTGACTGTTTTTGAGGGGACAATGCATATATTTCATAAATGCAAAAGTAGGTAACTAATAAAAAATGCTATTTTCCTGAAGAGAATATGAAGTGCAATTAATCAAACATAATATCTACCTATGAATAAGTCCTATGTGTTGATCAAAACCCAGAATACACCCAAGGAAAACTTGACAAAAAAACCCGAAATATAATAGGACCCCAGCTCTCCAGCTGTATGTGAGTCTGAACAGGGGTGCAGCTCCATTGACAGGACTCCCAGCCTGCCATGCGGTATGGACCTTTGGAAGGAAAACTTGTGTGCATCTGAGTATATGTAACTGATTACATATTTGGAACCCAGATTTTCTAATTAATAATAAAGTCAGAGCTAAATGGTTGGTGATAAGATGCTGAAATTCAGACTAAGAAATTTGAAAACATATGGTAAGATTTGGGTGAAATCCAATGGAATAAAGTAATAGAAATTTGTACAAAGGCCACAGAAGGGAAATGGAAAATGTGCAATGATAAATTAACGTATGGCCAAGGATTATGTGTCCTGTCCAGAAATATATACACTAGAAAGTAAAAAAGGTCAATGTGGGTAAGTAAAGATGTGATAAAGTAATTAAGGGTTGAGACACAGACATATGTGAGGTATAAAACACTCAGGTGTGAGAGACATCTGGAAGTAGTGGAGAATGAATTTCACCAAAAATTATGAGAAATGCAGAGATGAAAAATAAAATGAGGATCACAGAAAAGTTTAGATATATATTAAGGCATTTTTCAAGTGTTTAAGGAATGTGAGGTCAGTGAAGGAGACGGCAGTGGCTCAAACAGAATAAAGAGATAATTTATTGAGAAGTAGGTACTTTAGAAGAATTAAATGTTTTCTATGATTTATTGTTCATAAAAGGAATGGGAGACATATGCCAAGAATAGACAATTACCAAAGGAACATAGGATCATGCCAGAATAAAAAATAAAAAAATCTGAAAACTTTGGCATAGATTCTCAGCTGGTGAAAATCCACCAGGTTCCTTTGCCCTCAATAGAGCCAGTTAACCCATAAATATGTTTGGGAAAGATTTATCCCAATAGTTACTAAACTTTCCTAGAATAACTTAAAGAAGTATCCAAACGTTTTCATATTTCAGTGTTTGTGGTTTGAGTTTTTTTCAGTGACTTAACTGAGAGTTTGTTGAATGGGCTTCAGAGTAGATTTTTTATTCTGTAATCTATTCACTGTATAAAGTTGTGTATAACTTGCAGATGTTAGCTACAAGTTTGTTGTATACTGCTTTCTATCATAGTTCTGTTGATAAGAAATATAATGTATAAACAGAAAAACCAGAAGTACTTACTTCAGAATTGGGATTCACAAAAAAGGAGAGACCATTTTGGCCAACGCCAGGGTATATGATGTATGGGGTACAGAATACGTTTTCCTTCTGGTGTTTTTAGTGCAGGGACTGACTGTGTAAGCCTGCAAGTTAGATAGTGTAACACTTCAGCTGTGAGCAGTGAGACGTGCGATGGTGGAGGAGCAAGTTAGAAGTTCTGTAAAAGAAGACTCCTGTGCGAATTTAACAATTTTTGGTAGCACATTTAATGAGTCATCATACTGACTCGTAGGACTTTGGAATTCCATAGCTTGTCAGGATCAGATATACTTCAGTACCCTCTAGGAATCCAATGGCGGAGCTGTCCTGACATAACGTTTTGCGTATGTAGTGCCATGTGCGCACCAGGAAGTGTCTTGTCTTCTTTTTTCCATCAGTCCTGCTGCTAATGCTAGACGGAGAAGAATCTTTTTCTTGTGACCAAAATCCTGGGTCTTCTTCTGTTTTATTTTGGCATGCTCATTCTCGCAAAGCTCTAAAATTAGCCTGCCACTGAAAACCGTAGTGCTTATTTCTACATTTTCTTTATATTATTTGGGTGGAATGGCTAAAGAAAAATTTTTCCACTGAGTATTAAAGTTTAAAACCCAGATGCCAATGACATGTTACTGGTATATGGGAATCTGTGGAAGACCTCTTTTTGTTGACACCTGGGTCAGGACTTCAGAGTCACATTCACTGGGTTAGGCTTGGGAGGAGGAACTTGAGCAGGGAAAAGGAGGGGAGTCCTAGAAACCTAACACTATTGTTTCCAGCTCCGTTTTCCTTCCTTTAAGTACTCAG